>NC_088304.1:10586494-10816609 GCF_032854445.1 Liolophura sinensis | reverse complement strand
TTCTAGGCGACTGAGTGAAATCATTATTCAAACAGTGTACCCTGCTAGAATATTAGTTGTCCAAAACAAAATATGTATCTCAGTTGCGCTTTGATGGCAACTGTTCATGTATCTAATTCAACACGATGAATTATACGGCCTTTGGCCACGGGTTAAGCAGAATTAGACAATCATAAAGGGAAAGCGACACAGATTCTAACGCTCTGTCCATATTTATTTACAAGAGAATTGTTACTCGTTGTAAAACTTAAAAACTTTGAGTGAAGACGTATGATGGAGAAACCTTGACACACTAGTTTTGTGAATGAAATCTTCACACAACACATAGGATCTAAACAAATGCTACAAGGCGAAATATGTACACGCACATGTAAAACCCTTTGGTATACTGCTGTCCAGTAAAAATAATTTACAATGTCAGCATTGAAACTATTCCTCTTGTCCGCAAAGCCTGTGAAAAAGGAACCGCTTTTTTGGTCATTGAGACAGGAAATCAAGCGAAGGTGGGTAACTGGATTGTTTAAAGCCAGCAGATAATCAACACAGTAAATGAGAGAGATCATATCTTGTGAGGATTACTACTTAATAGTTTTCTGCATGAGAACACGTGTAGGTCGGCCAAACTGGGGCACAATTTGTACTCATCGCAAGACCTATACACTCTGGATATGGTGTTTCCCGGATTTCACATAGATGTTATTCATGAGATATTCAAGCCTTCTGAACTGAAGAAGGCTTTGTTGCCTTTGACGTTAACGTAACCGTGACCAGTTTTATTAAACACCGATACATTTAGTGATGACATTCTATCAATTAATTCTGTGTGAGAAATTGTAGTAATTGAGGCGTTTGAGTTTTTAAGGATCCACATAATTAACGCCTGATTTTTTTTTCCAATTGCAGAACAGTTCTTCTTGTAGTGCTTTCGTTTAAGAGAGTAGATACAAGTTGGGTGTTTCTCGATCCCACAGTATAGTGAGCTTTATATGGAGATTTATACAGTTTTGGGAGTCCATTAAAGTTGTTGTATATCGATGTGACGGGGAGGTGGGGATTACACTCCTCTGTTTTGAAGGGACTGATGATTTTTAAATAGCTCCTCCAGGGTATTGGTCGTTCTAGAATACGTGATGTTGTGGGAGTTGTTGTGATGTTAAGCTGTTCTACAAGCAACTGGTACAAGTAGTAATAAATCTTGCCGGTCAGTACTATATTTTAGGACCTTTGTCCACAGGAACAATAACATATTTTTCTGAAGGTCATCAAGTACCTTCGCACGGTACGATCCTAACTTATTTGGTTGCCGCGTGAGCATTAGTTCTAATATCGTGCATTGCATACACAACCTTTTTCTTTACTAGCTCAAATCAAGTGTCATGGACTGAGGCCTTCTACCTACCCCTTTAACACCATTTTTTGCAAGGCTTTCAAGCGCCGAAAGGACAATTTTCTTATTAGCTCTCATATATATAGATTTCTAAGATCATCATTATTTACAATATTAAGGTTACCAGTCATGACGTGTTTACATGGACGGTAAGTAAAATCACACGATTCACAGTCACAACTGTATCTACCAGAAGTATAATCGGAATGAAAAAATCTTTCACTGCTTTCGAGTAATTAATCTTGGAAGCGATTGGTTTAGTCTATTGGTATGATAGCATGGGGGCTCTTGTATGTTGAAGTAACTCTGCAACAGCATTGCTAACCTCTGGATTAATTTAAGTTTGCGGAATGTTAATCTAAAAGCTGACAGAAACTGAAATCAGCAGGGCAGTTATGGTTTAAAAGATAGCTTGCATAATTGTCGTGACTACAGGTCATACCAGCTGGCTTCTGGAAGGAATCCTCAGGACCTGAAATGATAAGGTGGAAACTCGGGCCCCAGTGCATAAATGTGTGCACCTCAAGAAACGAAACTGACTATAGCTGTAAGTGGCAGCTGCTGACACACTCACAAGGCTACTTATGTTTTCAATTCTATTTTACTCTTCCTTTTCCTGTTAAATGACAAGCATACAAGTTGTAAGCTGCAAATGTAACACTAAAGCGATGTATACGCCTTAAAACTGAGAAATCGTAGACTGCTGCAGACACACAGAAATATCTTTTTTTTTTTTTGCAATAGAAACTGTAGAGTTGGGGAGAAATCACTGTACCGGAAATGTAACTTTCTGAAAAACTCTTGAGCACGTAGTTATGCACCAATCAGTTAAATACAAATATAATTACAATTAAATATAAATAGCAAATGTTCAACCTATACTCACTCTACCCCATAAATGTTAATGTTAATAGTAGCTGGAGGACCATATGTTCTCTCAACCAGGATCACGTATAATTTCGCTATAGTCGCCACACGTCACGTAATACATAGCTTAACAATTATCCATTCTAATTTTTCTGTATCTTACTCAAGCAAAAAATCTGTTGACAAAAAAAAAATTCTAACTCTTTCTGGAGGATCAATCAGTTTTTCATAGTGTCTTGGAGTGTTTCACTGTACTATAAAGGGTGCTTGACTGACTATGGCAGAAATACGTATTTTTTAATTTTGCCAGATTAGGCTAAAACTCATCACTTTACAAAGTTTAATTTATTTATATGAAGACAAACATTAACCACAACGAAACTTTGACAGCACGTAGAAATACACACATAAAAGTTTCAGTGAAGATTATTTTTCTGATTAGCGTTGATCTTTATACTGTGAATTAAAAAATACAGTGCCTCGCTTGAACGAAAATTGGCGTTTTTGATCGAGAGTGCATTATTGGAGGGTTACTACTAACCAACCATGTCTTTTAGTGCTTTGACGAAGTTTTATATTTCTGATTCCGAATTTTACCGAATTCTGCGGGGATTTTGAAACTTGCACTTTCTTATCGTACCTCTCTGGGACTGTTTTCTCCGCTTTACCGCACCATATCCTTTATGAATTGTAGAAATATTCAGATTTCCTCCAACTTATGGTCAACGCCAAAAAAGAAGCCGAATCAGCGACTGAGAGGAAGGATAATCCCTATGGTAAACGAAACGGACGATGAGATTGGCGAGTAGGATGTCCATTGGAAGGATAAAAGAAAAGGAAATGGTATAAAATCGGGATTAGGTTAAATGTTGAATTAACGTTTAAAAAAGAGATCCCTCAGATCAAATCTTTTTCTTCACGTATTTGAACGAATAATTGGCGTTTTGACCGAGAATGTATTTTTGGCGAGTTATTATTTATCAACCATCTCTTGTATGGCCCATATAACTTTTATTTGATGACTGGACCAATTTTTAATTTTCTGTTTTGGAACTGCCCTGGGATTTTCAAATTTGCATTTTCTTATCGTACCCCACCGGGTCCCGTATGCACAGCGGGTAGAGCGTCCGCTTTGGAGCGGTAGATTCAGGGTCAATCCTGGGTCAAGTCACACCTAAGACTTCAAAAGAGGAAGTTGCGGCTACCTCACTTGGCGTTCACCATGAAGGGGATAGTGCAACTACTGACTGACCCGTATCAGGGCGGCTTACTTCACTTCGGTAAGGGCGTCTCAGTGAAGCAGCACTAAATAAGGGCAGTGGAAATCCGTCCTTCAACAAGGAGGCACATTACATGCATTCTTAGTATTCCTTCGTCGTCATAAGACTTGAAAAATATTTAAGTACGACGTTAAACCCCAAGCACTCACTCACTCTTATCGTACCTCGAGGGGTGTCGATTAACTGCCTTACTGTACTAGGTCCTTTACCTTCGGTACTTATCAATAGCTTCCCTGCTTTAGAAGGCACAACCGTAAGGTCCATTGTGGGAAAAACATATTTCAGCAATATATAGTGCCAGGCGTGCTTTCGTGGAAGTTAAAAGTTTGGAGAAAAATACAGCGACCTTTGAGAAAACAGGACATGTCCGCGTGTCGACTTTTGTCAGCCTGGTGACGTGACCAGGTATATTTTAAACGTCCCGATAGTAGCGATTAGCAAGGTCCAGCCACAGTGATTGGACAAGACGGTGTTTATGGTTTTTGATCAGCATGGTGGAAGACTTGTTATTGTACACCAAAGCAGACGGAAATGGGTATCTGTGTTTGATCAGCAGGTGAACAGTAATTCGGGAAGTTGTAACAGTGAAAGCCATAACAATGGTATGAGTAACAGTCTAAATGGTGAAGACGGATTTAGTTACCGATTTGGACGATAGAGGCTCACTTTGAGAAGGTCATGATGACTGTAAATGTGCATGATGTCACTGAGGGTAATAAATGTAATGTATTTGTTGGTGTTTTATGCCGTCTTCAAGAATATTTCATTTATACGACGCCTGCCAGCATTTTTGTTTGAGGAAACGTGCAGAGCCTGGGGGAAACCAACGGACAATCCGCGGGTTGTTGGCAGACCTTCCAACTTACGGCCGGAGAGGGAGCCAGCATGAGCTAGACTTGAACTCACAGCGACCGCATTAGTGAAAGGCTCCTGAGTGAAATGTAATGAAAAAGATCCATTTAATATGGCATTCCGAAAATATGAATGATCCATATGTGTATTCTGAAAATGATGTCTCTGAAGGGAAGAAATGTAATGCAAACGCTCCAATATGTATTCTAAAAATGAAAAAATGTCACACAGGCCTAATAACTGAGGTATAAATTTGTTAAAAGTCAAGTCAGGCCAGTGCATAATATAACCTACGAAAATATAGAAAATGGTGATACTGGCTGCAAGAATAATTAGTGGCCAGGGTAAAATAACTGGCATGTCGAGTACACCTCGCCAGAATTGTTGCAGGTGTAAAACAGTCAGTAGATTTAACTGACATTGTAAACCTTACAAAGTACAACCTGAGAGTTATTCATCGGTGTAAAAGCAGATAATACGGATGTTGTGATGATTGTAAAGGATTGCGTCTGGTTGGATGCAAAAACAGCAGAATTAAAAAGCTGGGAAAATAATGCTATTTATACAGCTGTCTGATGTGTATGTCCGCTAGATGGGTGTGTACTATGAAAGATTCACAAAATGGCCCAGTTCAGAAAGCCATACTACCAGCCAGGGGTTGGAAGAGGTTGATAATGAATCAATACCGCGATCTTTCCCTACTTGTTCTAAAGAGGCTGTAGGTCTTCAATTATATTCTGTGTTTGCTCAGAAACAGGCCCCCCCCCCCCCCCCTCCCCGTTGCTCTGTGGTAGGACCTGGTTGTCTCTGTCAGATCTGGAAATTAAATAAGTATGCATCTGTTTGATGTTTAAATATCCTGACACAAAGGGTAAGAATCCACCATGTTTAAAAGCCGTGGTGTGAAGTCAAAACGTGACCCAGTAGTATTCGTTACATGAATTCGGCTGGTGGGCTACAGGGAATATCGGCTTGTCATGTTGAACGATTTTATCCGAGGCAGACACATTAGGATTTGAAGATTCTGTTATCAATAAAATACGACCTGTATTCAAAATTGGTAAGGAAGACAATATGGCGTTTCAGTATATAGGATTTAGAGCTTATCGGTGAAGAATCAAACCTTTTTTCTCATCAGAAAAGGAGTCCAGTCTAACCAGTTCGGAAAAGCATGTGTTAAGATCTAAAGTTGTCCAACTTTATGGATAGGTCATCAAAGTAGACCAGACATCATGTTTGATACATACAATTTAGCAACCCGGGTCAAATTATCTAAAGGTAACAGATCTCATTGAAGGGAACAGTATAATTAAGCCAGTTAGATCGGACAAAGTGTCGCTGAAATTTCGAGTCTCGATAGAGACAAATTATCGTTAGTCATTTATAGTGATTCATCAATGGGTTACCCACTGGATGGCGGCTCACAGGGGTGGTATCTGGTGCTTTTGGTTGGTAATGGATTAACGTTCCGTTCAAATGCCTTGGATATCGAAACGAATTTCGGATTGTAATTTTTGAATAAAAGACAGGGGAGATTGTTCACTTCAGAAGTATATAGAAGCAGGTAACATAGGGTGATTAACCAGAAGTATATAGGAGCAGGTCACATAAGGTGAATTAACCAGAAGTATACAGGAGCAAATAACATAGGGTGATTAACCAGAAGTATGACCGGAGCAGGTTACATAAGATGATTAACCAGAAGTATGACAGGAGCAGGTACATAAGGTGATTAACCAGAAGTATGACAGGAGCAGGTAACATAACGTGATTCACCTGAAGTATGATAGGAGCAGGTAACATAACATGATTCACCTGAAGTATGATAGGAGCAGGTAACATAAGGTGATTCACCAGAAGTATGATAGGAGCAGGTAACATAAGGTGATTAACCAGAAGTATACAGGAGCAAATAACATAGGGTGATTAACCAGAAGTATGACCGGAGCAGGTAACATGACGTGATTCACCAGAAGTATGATAGGAGCAGGTAACATAAGGTGATTAACCAGAAGTATACAGGAGCAGGTAACATAAGGTGATTAACCAGAAGTATGATAGGAGCAAGGTAACATAACATGATTCACCAGAAGTATGATAGGAGCAGGTAACATAATGTGATTCACCAGAAGTATGATAGGACCAGGTAACATAAGGTTATTAACCAGAAGTATGACAGGAGCAGGTAACATAACGTGATTCACCAGAAGTATGATAGGAGCAGGTAACATAAGGTGATTAACCAGAAGTATACAGGAGCAGGTAACATAAGGTGATTAACCAGAAGTATGATAGGAGCAGGCAACATAACGTGATTCACCAGAAGTATGATAGGGAGCAGGTAACATAATGTGATTCACCAGAAGTATGACACGACCAGGTAACATAAGGTTATTAACCAGAAGTATGATAGTCCGGTCCGTGACAAAGAGTTTAAAAATCTTTGCGACTATGTCACATAATCACTGCACTGTACAGCTTAAATAAGGCACAATTTTCCTGTAAGACCTGTTAGGTCAAACATAAGACTATCATTGTCTTTGTCAACTCATTGCTTTAACGAAGACTATAATAAACAGGAGGCTACAGTGTAAGGTAGTGCCCCCATATTGACTATAGGTGAAAAACATCTGAGGAATAATTTGGACATTTTTTGACACTAAGTAATGTTAAGATTTACAAGTAACAAGAAAGGCATGACTAACCAGAACTATCATTATGAAGGTAATTCATGCACCTGGCTTTAAATCCAGCGCCGTCATGCGGTCATGCAGACATATCGCGGAGATGTTTAAAGGAGACAAGTGGATCGTTGTGTACAACGCACTTTTTCGCAGCGGTTAATGGCACGGCTGGAGTCGAAAGTCACCTCGTGTCTTTTAATATTGGCATAGGTGTAAGGAGGCGCACCTGATTCTTAAAGGTGTGGCCATTGGCGGGGCATGTTCCTAATGTCACATATTTCATAATTGCCTTTGCTTTGGACTGGAGGAGCTGGGTTACCACGTGTGCAGGTAATTGTGGTCGGAAGAGTACTTAAAATTTTTCAGTCATATGACGACGAAGGATTCCCTTTGAGTGTATGTAATGTGTGCCTCCTTGTTGCAGGACGGACTTCCACCGCTCTTTTATCTAGTCCTGCTTCACTGAGACGACTTACCGAAGGCAAGTAAGCCGCCCCGCCCGAGCCATATACTGATACGGGTCAACCAGTCGTTGCACTATCCCCCTAACGCTTACCGCTTCCTCTTTCCCTAAGGTCTTAGGTGTTACTCGACCCAGGATTGACCCTGGATCTATGGCTTCCGACGCGGACGCCTCTACCAGTTGTGCTATCGGCTAATCTTCGTCTGGAAACATTAAGCGTTGTTTTGTTTTTTGTTTTTTTTTGGGGGGGGGGGTGTTTTTTTTTTTCTTTTTTAGGGCGAAGTATAGGTGCAGCGGTGATGAAACTGGCCAGAACAGAAAACCATGGGATAATTTCACAAAATATCTAATGGCTAACCTTGATAGTCGATTAGGTTTTTATATTAAATTTTGATAGTTAGCCCGAAACTGTTAGTGACGTCCGGAGGAGACAAAGAGGAAGCGTGTGCTTGAAAAGTAGTTTCGAACTTGTTTCAATGCTCTACTTAACGACTGGAGAAAACTACCTATAAATCAGCTCCTTTGTACACAAACTTTTCAGCTCACAAATCACCAAAAACCCTGCGTTGTTGCATTTTGGCTTTTCACAGTGTGAGAGTTATCGCCCTTCATTAAATTTATGAACTGTGTGAAAAAGAAATATAAAAGAAATGATCGTACGTTTTGTTATTTATTCCCAGTGATTTGTTTTATTTATATTTTGAAGATAATTCAAAAGTTTTCTTTTCAATTCAAACAATTACATGTGTAGAGCGCAACGTTTAGCTGGCCATGGTAAACGAGTTTAACACCTTGAAATGGCTTGGATAATTTCCAGTAATCAGCTTATACTTGCTGCAAGATCCTTCTCTGAATAATCGACATTAGACCGCGACGGGAGAATCGTGAAATGAGCTCTGCAGCTATTGGTTGACAGATTCGTGGGTGAGGCAAATTTCCTGATTATACTGTTACCTCAGAAGTTACTATCTCGTAAGTTACAACCTCCTATAACAAGTTAATATCGTTTCACAAGTCACCGTCGCCTCACAAATAACCGTTGCCTCACAAATTACCGTTACCTCACACGTCACCGTCGCCTCACAAGTCACGATCATGTTACTGTTTATTAAATGTGATAATACTGCATTTGGATAATTCTAAACCATTACGTTAAGCATACAGTAAATGACCTAAAATTTCGCCCAAGAAAGTGCATTGTTAGAGGCAAATAAATGTTGTAAAATCTTACTTTTTATGCTAAAATGTTTTCCAGACGGATATCACCCTACCTTCCAAACTATCCTACACTTACCTCTGTGGGAGAGCTCTTAGTACGGCCGAGATTGCCACAATGTTCTAAGTACAAGCTCTGTCTGGGCAATCCAGAACCCCCATAGGCTATTATCTTAACACATACAGGTCAGGAGAAGGCAAAAACTTCCGCGAAAGGCGTCAGCATCAGGAAAATCTTCACGTTGATTTTAGATATAACGACGGCTGTGAACAGGGGAGAGAACTCTTGTTGATCCTGAAACAGACAACGCCATATATCAGATGTGGATCCTGTTCGAGGTGTACTCAAGCATATGTCACCGGTCATGTTTAATCTCAGAGATCTTCGTGTAAGACCATCATGACTTATGGTATTTGTCGCGTTCACGCGGCGACATTGTCGAGTCGATCCGACAAATACAACTATAGTCGACTGCAAAAAGACACAAGCACAATCACATACGACTGTAGCATTCGACAAACCTCAATCAACATCGTGTGAACGTGTGCATCTCATCTGAAATATGATAATATTTATTTGTTTATTTATTTGATTGGTGTTTTACACCATACTCAAGAATATTTCACTTGTACGACGGCGGCCAGCATTGTGGTGGGAGGAAACCGGGCAGAGTCCAGAGGAAACCCACGACCATCTGCAGTTTGCTGACAGACCTTCCCACCGATAATATATATGACTACATTAAAGACTGAGATATGATCAGAATTCAGGTTGAACGCATTTGTCAGCTGAAAAGACCGAATTCTAGTGACAGTATATTTATGAAACATTTGGTACATCCTCATTTATAGCATTATTACGAAAAACAATATATACCAAGAGGTGATCCCAAATACCCATCATACAAAAGTTATTTTTATGTGTAGAAAAAATAGACAAAAATCCCCACTAAAGACCACATTTACAATTAACTTTTTGCAATCTTTCATCTGAACTTTATCTAATTTTTATGTTTTTCTTTTTTTGTAGTTTTTTTTTACACTTTTAAAAGGGGCTTGTCTTTCAATCCGCAGACCACAAGGGGTTTGGGTTCAATACCTACCTCGGACAGGTAGTCTGTGGAAACCCCCGTTCTCGCTCTTCCTGGGGCATTGGTGACAAAAGGAAAGTCTGCCATCATACGAGTGAAAATTTTTCATGCATGATTGTTCAGTTAACTGACGCACGAACTATGTTGACCACTTATAGACTCTGGCACCCAGAAAAATGTGTAGATGGGCTAACTCAAAATTTCCCAAAGTAGAAGCCAACCCACCAACAATGTACCCACGGATGCTTTCTTTTTTCTATAATATATTTCATATATATTCCATCGACCTGCACATGAGTTACGGCATTGAACAACTGGTACTTTGGTTCCTCTAGACCATTTACTACTGCCTTTATGAGCCAGAAGGCAATTCGACTCCGATTCGATATTAGCACCCCCCCCCCCCCTCCCCCACTGGAGTCAGATAGAGGCATCTTTGGTGTCAAGAGAAAGAGGATCAAAAGTGGTGCATATTGTCTAAAATAGGTTGTTCTATATCTTTAAGGATAAAAGATATTTAAATGTTCAAGTTTGAAAAATAATGACTGACCCCTTTGAATTGCCCACTGCCTACCGCGAACCGCCAACTAACTTTTCTATTAGATGTTTAGCCGCACGTGTGCAGCTAAACTGATATGACTATGTACTAACGTACCGGTACCAGCCGCACAGACCTGCTAGGTACGTTAGTACATTGTTAAATGAGGAGTCAGCTTCACTCGTGGAGCTAGAACCTGTTATGCACTTGTGTGTGACGTATAAAATTAAACTATCTGCCTGCTTATTGAGAGGGATCTAAAATGTGCATGACAGTACTCATCACAGTGCTGCCATTTTTCTCATTCCATACTCTTCTGTGTTGGAGGTAATTTTCTTGTAGCAGTGGACTTCAGTCTGTCTGGTCACACCACAATGTGACAGGATTGTCATTATCAAAGCTGACAGTGTTTTATTGCAGCAAGAAAGAGATTTCACTATATCACGAGAGGAAACAAACAATGGATAGAAAGAATGATCGTCTGCTGGCAATGGGGGCACTTCAGGGAGAAGAGGTACCCGTGTCGGCCGATGTCAACTTGGCTGGACTGGGAAAAGATCTATCGGACATTGACTTGCTGAAGGATTTTCAACCTGGGCCATTAGATGAATATCGAAAAAAAGCTTCGTTTAGTTGGAAGAAAATGAGACTTTTCCTCGACGGAGAAGATATGTTGCGATTTAAGGTTGAGTATTTACACTTCATTTATCGTGGCTTATATTTACCCTATTGTAAGCAAAATGTAGCAAACAAAGCGGTCTACTGTAAGCAAAATTTGTCAAATGTAAGACTTTGATATTTCACGTATATTAGACCCATGTGATGAAAATTTGAGCATTATATGATCATGTAATTTAGTGTTTTTTTGTTGTTGTTTTTTTCGTCTAGACATGTTAGATGATGCTGAAATTGCCAAGCATTGCCCTAATTCCTCAACTTTTGGGCATATGAAAGAGCAACTTTCAATACAATTTTTAAGTTTTGTGTAATTCCATATTTAAGAGGGTTACCATTTTTTGCCGAGTGGGCAGCCAGAATAAGCCAGGTGACAGATCCCATGCTGTATCCAGCTAAACATGCTCCCTGCTTTGTTTAGCTCTGCATAAGTAATTATTAAAACAGGCCAGATAAAGGAAGAAGTATAATATAAATCCATCTAAACACAAAGGTAACTGATATATTTGATATTCAAGTTTTTAGTCAGCATAGAATAGTCAAGTAGATTGACCTCTCCCTTTTACACAGTTCTTAGAGTTAAATTACCCTGCAACTATATAAATATACATGTAGTAGTAAAGTGTTCTTCCAGAAGAGGAGAACTGGGGCCATTTACACAAACAGAGACATTTCTGACTTTTTAAACATGATTTTAGAGTATATTTTGGCATCATTTGGAAGAGAAATTTCAATATTGACCTCGTCATAAACATTACCTTAAGACAAATGTGTGAGAATTTCAACTTTTAATCATAAGTCATAATTAATCATAACTATGACAAAGTTTTAAATTTTGACTTAAGTCAGACATGACATTGTGGATTTGGTTCCTAGCGAGGTGGTTACCCCACAATTGTTTTTTACTGCTTTCAGTTGTCTTTCGTTTTTGTGAATGACAAGCATATACTGTTTTTATCTTTCAGAACCATATTTGGAAGACGTTGGAGAATGACCCACTGTTTGCACGATCAATCGAAACACAGTCTCTAGAAATGACTAGGGAGTTGACATTCAAGCGTTGTAAGCGGCTGTTTGAGTATGACTTTCTAACAGACGATATGCTTTTTCAGAACCCCCTTTTTTATAGAGGGTTGAATGATTGTCTAGGTCAGTATGACTGGTCGTTGTCAGCGAAGGTCCAGCTGACTCAACAGGTAATGGACGACATAAACTCTGCAATTAAAAGGGAAGAAAACATTAAAATGATGCCACAATCAGACAGAAGAAAATTTATACTCATTTCCTAATATGAGAGCTATCTTAATTTCCATTATTTTAGCTGAAATTTGATTTACCCAAAATTTACAATGTCAAGTAGTATTTTGTTCTTATTATATCAGAAATAACAATTTTTAAATTGATTTGAAATTTTGATTTAACTCTTTAAGATCGCTCTGTGATCCCAGGGCCAGGCTTGTATGGAAGAGAGCTCATTTTCCTGCTTAAATGTTCACCAGCTATGTGAAATTGCAGCTTGCTGTGGTGTACATCTCGAAGAACCATTTTTCAGAGGGAGTGAAGTGGAATAGTTTTTCTGTCTTGGAGTGAAGGAGTGAATGAGTGAGTGAGTGCTTGGGGTTTAACGCCGTACTCAACAATTTTTCAATCATATGACAACGAAGGAATCCTTAGGGTGCATGTACGTGTAATGTGCCTCCTTGTTGCAAAACGGATTTCCGCCGCTCTTTTATCTAGTGCTGCTTCACTGAGACGACTTACCGAAGGCAAGTAAGCCGCCCCGCCCGAGCCATTATACTGATACGGGTCAACCAGTCGTTGCACTATCCCCTTCATGATGAACGCCAAGCGAGGAAGTTACAACTTCCTCTTTTAAAATCTTAAGTGTGACTCGATCAAGGATTGATCCTGGATCTACCGGTCCCGAAGCGGACGCTCTACCAACTGTGCTATGGGCTGGTCTTGGAGTGAAGGAGAGTGAAGGAGAGTGGAGGAGAGTGGAGGGATCTAGGATTTAGATTCTTTTTTGTTTTTTTTTGAGACATTGGTTTTTGTTTCAGTTTTTTGGTGGCACCCTGCAGTCCTTGGGCTCTTCCAGACACAGAGAGCTTGTTAAACAGTGTGATGCTATGGAGGTAAGTGCCAGTAGGCATTGCATATATTGTTAAAGGAAAAAACAGTATGAATTTGTATGAATATTTGATTCATTTATTTGAATGGCTCTAACCCTATATTAGAGGAAAACAATGGTCTCCAAGAGGGACAAAACACTTTACTGTTTTGTTTTTTTTTGGGGAAAATCTGCTTTGCTTAGCTTTGCTATGTGTGTTTTGTTGTAGTTGTTTGGCTGCTTTGCACTGACAGAATTGAGTCATGGCAGTAACACCAAAGCTATGAGGACAACAGCTACCTACATCCCAGGCACAGAGGTCAGTATTCAATCTGTCTCCATGACAACGATTTGAATGTACATGTTCTTGGCTAAATTCCTGATTTTCCATATTTCACCTGAAGATCCGCATTTTTTGAATGACATATTCAAAGATATAACATTGGCTAATGTAATATCACCTGACTTTTGCCCTTGACACTTAAGTTTCGGCTGGTATTTTTTGTTCTGCCAACTTGCTCCTCATAAGGCTCTAATCCCGTACTAGAACTTTACTGTGAATGTCTTTTTGGCTTTGAACCGGACCTCACCAAATATTAAAAAGTTTACTGCTGATTTCTTAGCTAGCTTAGGGGACAAACTGTCATTTTTCTCCCACTGTATGTAGAACTGTTTTGTGTGGACTTCAGTATCTGGTCATATTTATTTATTTATTGGATTGGCGTTTTACACCATCTCAAGAATATGTCACTTATACGATGGCGGCCATCCGCAGGTTGCTGGAAGACCGTATCTGCTCATACAGCATTGTTCCAGGAATCATAATCAAACATAACAGTGCTTAAATTTAACAAGAAAGAGATTTGATTATATCAGAAATCGAGAGGAAACAAAGAGTGGATAAAAATCTGAATGATTGTCTGCTGATGACTGGCGCTTCAGGGAGAAGGGGTACAGGTGTCGTGCGATTTCAGGTGGACCGATTTGGGAAAAAATTAAGTATTGCCATCAAAAGTATCATTTGAAAGTGCTTCTAAAAATCCATTTTTACATGCCAAATGTTAGGTGAAGTACCGTGATTTATGTCTAAGCTTGTCGTCTCAAAAGTTGGGCTAATGCTCCTGATTCGTAAAATTGTCCAGCTATGAAGGAGGAAGTCTCTCTGTGTGTCTCTCTACAGGTACATGTACTTTGATTTTTCTCCCCAAAAATTCATCAGATTGACCTCACAATTGGCGCGGGTGCATTGTTTGAGGATCAAGGGAATTGTTGTGTCGTGTTTAGAAAAATTGATTTTGTAACTGTCACGGAAATCTTTTCATTGGGCACTACACTATGATGTCAATATTGACAATAGACATACAAGTTCATGTAGAAAGAACTACGTGTAGTATGGAAAGAACTACATTTGGTATGTGAAAATGCACTTTCAGAAACGTATAAAGGCCTTATAATAATACTTTTCATGCCAGTCTGTAAGGTGTATGACTTTGTATGAGGTGGATGAATCGGTCAAGAAATGAATCAAGAAAAATGTATCACTTGAAAAATGCTAAGCGGTAGGTGAATTTACCCATGTTCCATGCTGTCATATCACATCGTTTCTGGAGTATATCTTCTGGAGATTCAAACTTCATATTGTCAGGAGTTTGAGCTGAACACCCCTGACTTTGAAGCAGTGAAGATCTGGGTGGGCAACCTGGGGAAAACGGCCACTCATGCCCTGGTCTACGCTCAGCTTTACACGCCCGATGGGAAGTGCCATGGACTGCACACATTTGTCACCCCAATACGAGACCCCAGGACTCTGCAGACTCTGCCAGGTGTTATGGTGGGTGACATGGGCGAGAAGATAGGTCTCAACGGCATTGATAATGGGTGAGAATACAAATATAGATGTGGTCATTAATTACTGGAAAAAGGTGAAAAGACAGCTCAGTGGAAATGAGTATGGGTTAAGTGAGAATATACTTGTAGGCCTTACCCTAATTCTTCTAATTTTTGTGACGGATAGTAGTAATGTTGAAAGTAGAATATGTCATTTCTTTACCAGTCTTTTGGAAAAGTAAAGATATGAGTATGTTGTTCACTAGATGGTCCAACCACATTGACAGCAGGTAAGACCTGTTGTCCTCAGTAACAGTGATAATGGATAAAGTGAGAAGATACAGTATACATGTAGGCCTTGATGACATTGACAACAGGTAAGGCCATTTGTCCTCAGTAACAATGATAATGGATAAAGTGAGAAGATACAGTATACATGTAGGCCTTGATGACATTGACAACAGGTAAGACCTGTTGTCCTCAGTAACAATGATAATGGATAAAGTGAGAAGATACAGTATACATGTAGGCCTTGATGACATTGACAACAGGTAAGACCTGTTGTCCTCAGTAACAATGATAATGGATAAAGTGAGAAGATAGGCATCTATGGCATTGACAACAGGTAAGACCTGTTGTCCTCAGTAACGATGATAATGGATAAAGTGAGAAGATACAGTATACATGTAGGCCTTGATGACATTGACAACAGGTAAGGCCATCTTGTCCTCAGTAACAATGATAATGGATAAAGTGAAAAGATAGGCATCTTTGACATTGACAACAGGTAAGGCCTGTCGGCCTCAGTAACAGTGATGGGTAAGTGAGAACAGTGGTATTGATACTTGTAACTGGCAAAGTGAGACAGGCCTCATTTGCATTTACGGTAGTGTGAGAAATTAGGCTTTAAGTGCCTGAATGATGCGTGGAGTCACAAAATATGACCAGATCACATTAATAATGGGTAAACAACAGGATAGTCTTAAGACTTGAACGGTGCAAAATGGGTGAAGTTAGAAGGCAGACATCAGTGGCATTGATAATGTATATTAAAACAAGAGGATAGATTTAAATGGCCTGAATTATGGGTAGAGTCAAAAGGTAAATATCAACGGCATTAGTAATGGGTAAAGCGAGAGCATAGGCATCAGTGGCTTTGAAAATCAGTAATGTGGGATAATATGCCTCAGTGGCATTTATGATGGGTAAAAGGAGCGCCTCTTTGGCATTGGTAATGAGTAGTTAGACATAAACTGGAATACTAAAGAAAGAAATCCAAAGAAACAAAAGAGAGCTAAGTTTATGTGAAGAAATTCTGATGTTTTGATTGACAGGCGATATTTCTGCATGTTCATTGTACCCTTGCTGCCCGTGTGTTACACATTTTGGCTTCCATTCTAACCAGATGTTATAAATTTTATGTCCATTCTAACTGTTGGTTAGATTTTGTTTCCTTGCTACTGTGTTACAGATTTTGTTCCCTGCTAGTTTGGGTTACAGATTTTGTTTCCTTGCCAGCTTGCATCACAGATTTTGTTTCCTTGCTAGCATGCGATACAAATTTTGTTTCCTTGCCAGCTTGCATCACAGATTTTGTTTCCTTGATAGCATATGATACAGATTTTGTTTCCTTGCTAACATCTTATACAGATTTTGTTCCTTTGCTAGCTTGTGTTACAGATTTTGTTTCCTTGCTATCATGTTATACAGATTTCATTCCTTGCTAGCTTGTGTGACAGATTTTGTTTCCTTGCTATCATGTTATACAGATTTCATTCCTTGCTAGCTTGTGTTACAGATTTTGTTTCCTTGCAAGCTTGCATCACAGATTTTGTTTCCTTGCTAGCATGCGATACAAATTTTGTTTCCTTGCCAGCTTGCATCAAGGATTTTGTTTCCTTGCTAGCATGTGATACAGATTTTGTTTCCTTGCTAGCATGCTATACAGATTTTATTCCTTTGCTAGCTTGTGTTACAGATTTTGTTTCCTTGCTAGCTTGCATCACAGATTTTGTTTCTTTGCTAGCCTGTGATACAGATTTTGTTTCCTTGCTAGCTTGTGTTACAGATTTTGTTTCCTTGCTAGCTTGTGTTACAGATTTTGTTTCCTTGCTATAAACTGTGTTACAGATTTTGTTTCCTTGCTAGCTTGTGTTACAGATTTTGTTTCCTTGCTATAAACTGTGTTACAGATTTGTGATGTTCAGCAAGCTCAGAATCCCCAGAATTAACCTGTTGAACAAGACTGGGGATGTGTCAGCTGCCGGCAAGTATATCACACCCTTCAAGGTAACTGATTTTTGTGTCATGCTAAGTTAGCAGCAGATTAAGTGATTTTATAATTATGTATTAATATTAGAAAGATTTAAATGATTTTATAATGATGTAAAAGCCTTTTGTTTGGCCCACCTGTACAGTGTACAGGCATAGCTTATGTCGTACCTGAGCATCTGTGTAACAGGAAAAGCAATGTTAGGGATGGTATCTCAAAAAGTACTGCATGTATTGAGCTCAGGGTTTGCACACATCTAGAGCACAATAACACGAGGGGGATATTCCATCAGTGTGTGCATATTAAATACCATAAATTACAAAATTCTTGATCAAGTGTATTAGAATCAAAATTTAACAACATTTTGGTATCTCAAATAGTACAGCATGTTTTGACCTGAAGTTTTACATGCATGTAAGGCACAATGGCACAAGGGGGATTTTCCATCCTTGATGCTCTGTGAACATATTAATTACCGTATATTACCAAATTCTCGATTTCATTTCTTTATGCATTGAGCTGAAGTTCTGCATTCATTTGCTTCCTACAGGCATGCTCTTTGGAAGCCTTGCTCCCAAGTCTAAGTTTCTTGTGGAAAATTACACTAGTTTTTGCCCATTGGATTAAACATTTGTTTATGGATGTTTGTTATTCTGTTGATACACATAATATCATCATATTTCATAGAATTCTGCCACATCTTTCAATGTAAATGAGTGAAAAAGATTGAAAACCATATATAGGGTAGCATTGGAAAAGATTCCATCTTCGCACCATGTAGTACTGTGTATATATGTTTATTTTCATGTAATTGTACTAAATTTTAATGAAATGAACATTAAACATCTATATTAAGGAACATATCATGATACAAATTGATACTGTATTTATATCATTAAACAATCTGATATACTGTATTTATGTCATTAAGCAATCTGATATACTGTATTTATGTCATTCAACAATTTGATATACTGTATTTGACCTAAAATTTTGTCCTCAACAAAGTTGCAAACCTTTCCTTATTCTAAGAGTTCTATTGATCTTATAAAGATGGTTTAACATTAGCTTTGAAGATAAGATGATAACCTACTGGAAATATGTCAGCTTGAGCAGCAGAAGTAATATTTGATCATCATTATCATGATTATTAGCGTGTATTTAAGTATGCTTTTTAGGGGCGAATTTTAGGTCAAACACAGCATGTTTTATGTCTTTTGCACCACTAAAGGTATACAGTTGCAAAACTTGGGTATATGCATAGATGTATGTTTGTATTGGCAGGACCCTAATAAGCGTTTTGGAGCCTCCCTTGGAGCGTTGTCTGGGGGTCGGGTGGGGATCACTTCCATGGGACTGACTAACCTCAAGAGTGCAATCACCATTGCGATCAGGTACTCGGCCGTTAGAAGACAGTTTGGACCTCGTGAGAATGAGGAAATTCCTGTGATAGAGTACCAGCTACAGGTAAATGTGCCTGTCACCCACAGTATCAACTACAGGTATATGTACCTGTTACACACAGCATCAGCTATAGGTAAATGCACAAGTCACACGCAGTAGCAGTTGCAGGTGAATGTACCTGTCACACACATTATCAGCTACAGGTAAATGTACCTGTCACACACAGAATCAGCTACAGGTCAATGTACCTGTCACACACAGTATGAACTGCAGGTAATTGTACCTGGCACACACAGTATCAATTGCAGTTAATTGTATTTGTCACACACAGTATCAGCTACAGGTAAATGTAACTGTCACACAAAGTATCAACTGCCGGTAAATGTACCTGTCACACACATTATCAGCTACAGGTAAATGTACCTGTCACACACAGTATCAGCTACAGGTCAATTTACCTGTCACAGACAGTATGAACTGCAGGTAATTGTGCCAGTCACACACAGTATCAATTGCAGGTAATTGTACTTGTCACACACAGTATCAGCTACAGGTAAATGTACTTGTCACAGACAGTTACAGTTACAGGTAAATGTACCTGTCACACACAGCATCAACTGCAGGTAATTGTACCTGTCACACACAGTATCGTTTACAAGTGAATGTACTTGTCACACAGTATCGATTGCAGGTCACTGTAACTGTCACACACAGTATCAGTTACATGTAAGTGTACCTGTCACACACAGTATCAGCTACAGGTAAATGTACCTGTCACACACGTATCAGCTACATGTAAGTGTACCTGTCACACACAGTACCAATTACAGGCAAATGTACCTGTCACACTCAGCATCAGCTGCAGGTAAATGTACCTGTTACACACAGCATCAGCTGCAGGTAAATGTACCTGTCACACACAATATCAACTACAGGTAAATGTACCTGTCACAGACAGAATCAGCTGCAGGTAAATGTACTTGTCACACACAGTATCAGTTACAAGTGAATGTACTTGTCACACGCAGTATGAATTGCAGGTGACTGTACCTGTCACACACAGTATCAATTGCAGGTAAATGTACCTGTCACACACAGTATTAGTTACATGTGAATGTGCCTTTCGACACACACTATCAATTGTAGGTAACTGTGCCTGTCACACACAGTAACAGAAGCTGGTTAATTTCTTCATTTGACTGTTGATTTGATGCCACACTCAAGAGTGTACCCCAGAGTAAAAACACTGGCATGCAGCAAGTTTAGTTAATGACAAACTTTCCCCTGTTTGATGTAGAAATATATAAACTGTATTATTGCGAGACAAGTGGTCTTCAAGGAAAGTTAAAGTATGCAAAGAGCTATGTGAGTATAGTTGATAACATTGAGGGTGGGGAAATCTTCATCTTCTGTTGATTTCTTTGGTTAATGGTTGGAGCGTCCGCTTCGGGGTTGGGAGACCTTGGATCAAGCCGGTTCAGATGGTATGAAAGACTTTAAAAGTGGCACTTGTTGCTGTCTCGCTTGGTACTCGGTGCAGAGAGGTTAGGGCAAGGAAACCGGATTGTGGCAGCCTGGACTCGCGTTGTCACAAGAAGACACAATACAAATGTACACACATACACCGAATGACTTGTTGTCATGTGACCAAACCATTGTTACGTGTAATTAGGTGAAAAACCAAGCATATGTACATACATAGCCTCTCTGTCCAAGGCTGGGTTTGAACCTGTACCTGGTGTGTCTTACATGTAGATATTGAAAGGCATTCTTTTTACCATCTGAAAATAAAGATGTCTACGTAATGTATATCATCCTGTATGATTGATTGAAAAATGCTGAGACATGATCTTGTGTTTTCAGCAATGGCGTCTCTTCCCGTACCTGGCACTGATGTATACATTAGAACATTTTTGTAAAACCTTCTTCATGGACTATGTCTCCATCCGAGCTGGAACAATCATGGGAGACAACAGTCAAAGACAGGTAAGAGTTGTTGCCCTTCGTTGGAACTCTTCAACAACTGTCTTCTTGATGTCATCAAATAAACCTGTCTGTTCCCTGACTAATTGTGCATACTTTGATTGTGACGCAAGGTACATTTAATACAAAGCAATCTGCCTTACAGTTGGCTGTTTATATATAAGTATAGTAACCACACGCAACAGGGTGAAGCCATCAGCAAGGTGTGTTGCTTGAATAGATTGTTGTGATTTATTTATTTATTTGTTTATTTATTTGATTGGTGTTTTACGCTGTACTCAAGAATATTTCACTTATACGACGGTGGCCAGCATTATGGTGGGTGGAAGGGTGTTGTGATGTCCCACCGATAAGATTTGATGTCTCAATGTACACCACCACTGTGGCATTAAAAAGCAAAGCACAAATAGAACAGTGGCGGTTACATAAATTGCTCTGTTGGAAACAATGATGTGAAGACAGTGCTAATGTCATTATCACATTTATCCGCCCCCTACCCCTTTGGCTGAAGTGTTTAGATCAGGTCAGTTGAGGGGATCCAGCCAGTTAATAAAGTCCTGTTTATGAATTATTAAAAGGCGGAAAGAAAATATGTTGTTTTTTTTAATGTGTGTATAATACATTATTATAAAATTACATTGCTATCTAAAAGTTGTTGTCCCACTAAGGACGACTGTAGGTATGGCCCAGTATAATCTAGTCTCACAAGATCACATACTATTTAGGTTTACTGGATATAGAGCAGACAATCTTGTAATAGAGCAAAGCGTGCCAGATACTACAGGCAACATACACCATACACCACTCTTTTCTGATTGGTTCTCTGTCATTTGACCTGTGCTGAGACACCTTACGTTTTTGTTTTTAAATAGTCACTTTTTCTTTTTTTGCAGTCAATGGTTTTTATAATGTATAGATTGATAGGTCCACTGATAGTCAATGCAGATTGGACAATGTTTCATTTATATTGATGGCTGGCTGGCTTATGGTAATGTTTAGGAGATGACGAGATACTACAGAAATGACAAAATTTATTTTGATTCCAGAGTTAAGAGTCCGCAATACTAACAACTGATAAGTTTGACTTCGGTCACATAAGTGAAATATTCTTGAAAACATCGTAAAAAAACAAAACAAAACAAAAACAGAACAAATAGAATTAGCTGTGATTTACTTTCGTGATTCCTCTCTAGGCTGACCTGGGTCGAGAGGTGCATGCGTTGTCATGCATCAGCAAGCCACTGTCAGGATGGCTGGTCAGAGATGCCATACAGGAGTGTCGAGAGGCATGCGGAGGACATGGATACTTTAAAGGTAATATGAGCGGCTTGTGACTGTTGTTTAGGTGCTTGACTGTCTGCTAATAGGACACACACAGTGCAAGTTCAATCCCTGCGTTAGACAGAGACTTCGGAGATTCCTATGCTCTCCCTACATTTGGACTTGTGGTAACAGTCAGCAGCAATTGATGTTCGCATGGTGATTTTTTCAGTCCTACCTTCATTGAAAAAAAGTGCACTTGTCTTCCACCAACATTATAAGCAGATCTGTACGTCACATTTGGGAAAGTTTGTCATTACAAGTAACATGCTACAGGTTGGTGGTTTACCGTGGACTGGACTGCCTAGTTTCTTCCACCTATGAAATTGGCTGCCGCTTGCATGAAGTAAAAAAGTCTCGAGGGTGCTTTCAAGCAACAGTCAAAGAGCTAAATAAATTAAGAGCTAAGAAGGCATCAAACAATAGCTGAAAGCGAATTCAGGATTCTGCAATAAAATCACTACCTTATTCATGGTTAATCTCTGTCATTCAAACACAGTTTTTTTTAAAGTCATTGGAAATTTGAAGAAAAACTTGCAGTTAATCATTATCATGAATTTGGTTGTTTAACGATAACGTTTTCAGTTTTAAAAAACAAATGTGTAAACTGCTTTTACTGACATGGTTTTAAGCAGGCAATGTTTCCCATTATAAAGCCCATCAGAATTGGCTTGGATAGTCAGTTTGCTGGCATGGTTCGACTATCCTTGACCAAAGAGGTTGTTAGTTCAAATCCAGCTTTTGCTGCTTCAGCTGGGCTTTAAATCAGGAAGTTTGTTAAATACATACTGAGTTTACTCTGGCCACTTGTCCATCCTTCCTTACATATACAAGCACATACAATTGAAATTTTTTTGAGTAGAGCCTTGAAAACCAGCGGAGTAAATAAATACTCAGGAATGACTCTGAGTTTTGCTCCTACAGTTTAACACTCTTCGCCATGGTTATACAGAATATTAGCGTTTATCAAGGGCGGAGCTGACCAGTTTCAGGGTCGAGTATGGAAGGTTAAATCTTTGACAGATGTATAATTGTAGCCATACTTGTATGTTTAGCCTCTTTATATTTAATGCAGGTGTATAAGTTCAGTGATAAAGTAAACATTTTGGTTTATGAGCAGAAGTGGGTAGAACATGAAGACTGAGTTATACGTGTGTAGAACACAGCCAGTAGGTCAGATTTTGTCCATGACTAAGCTGCTTGCTTTGCGTGACAGTAGAGATAGGGTTTCCTGGCTTAAATTTTGCAGCCTTAGTTATGCTTGAATAAATGTACCATACCTAAAATCCAGCCTAGGCATAGCCTAGCCTCTGCTTGCCTATCTCTCAAACCAAGACATCGAATCCCTTATAAAGGGCTTTATTGTTCTTAGACAGGTGTTTTGAGGTATGTTTAGTTTCAGCACAAAAAGTAATTTATTTACTTCTATAATTGCTTATTTTGGAGTGAAATTTTAGGTCATTTACAACATATGTAGCTGTTTTTAGAACAAAGACAGATATCAGCGGTTGCTAACTTACAGAGTTCTCTCCCTTGACAGTGAATCGCCTGGGAGATCTGCGGAACGACCATGACCCAAACAACACCTACGAGGGCGACAACAACGTTATTCAGCAACAAACCAGCAACTATCTACTGGGAATGTTTGAGAACTTTGTCACCAAAGGTACAGTTAGTTTGTGGGCCTTCAGTTTGTCAAAATACCACATCACTGCTTGTAGGTTTCACCCGGGCTCTGCCCGGTGTCTTCTTACCATAATGCTGACCGCCGTGAACACTTTACTCTCTTCAAATGGCCCATGAAACAATCTATATGAGGCCAAGCTAAGCAACATGATGTGCAGTCATTTCTTTAAGCCTTTCTTAGATTTCTTTCTTTTAGTTTTGGAAATGCTGGTGGGGATAGAGGAGGAGGTATTTTATGCATCAGGATTCAATTTTTTTTCTCTTGTCTCCATGGATGTACATATTTGAGCTGTTCATTTACAATTGTTTAGTATTGAACTTGTTTCAGGAGAGCCCATGTCCTCCCCACTAGAAACCATCAACTTCATCAGTGACTACAAGACAATCCTTCAACAGAAGTTTTCTGCTAGGTCTATCAGGGACTGCAAAAATCCTAAAGGTAAAGTTATATGTGCTGATACATGTGTAGATGTGCCTGTAATATTTCTGAACTTTCTGTCTCTTTGATGTTGATATATTTGGCCTTCATTTGATGTAAACCGGTCATGGCCAAGTGGTTAATGGTGCTGGTTTTTCATTCACGTCGACATGTGAAGTCCTGGCCTTGGGCTGTAGAGGATGGGAACCATAGTGGTGACAGTAAATGGTGGACAATTTTCGTATGACCATTTGTGCAGTCTAACGTTCGTTAGAGTCCGCTTGTCTCCTGGTGTATAAGCCACAGATCAAGATCACAAAGCTTGAGCTTTGCTTATTTGCTTATTTGATTCTTCATGGTCTGAAGTTCTGTTCAAAACCTTCCTGTGATATCCAAAGATATCGTCCAGATGTTCCTGGGACAAGATTGGGGACCAGATTGATCGATGCATACACTTTCCATATTAGTCATAATAATCATAATTATAATACTATTAAAAAGTCTCATCATTCGCTTTAATATTAGCTTTTGACTTCAGTGGCTCTGGAAGGCTACAAGTGGTTAGTGTGTCGGCTGATGAGAGACAGCTACACGAAGCTCAGACAGGAGCTGGGGTCTGGGAAAGACCAATTCTCAGCGAGAAACGACAGCCAAGTCTATTACAGCAGAAGCCTCTCTCTGGCTTACATGGAGGTATGCGGTTAGAAAACTACTACTCCAGAAACTACCCTACTGAAACTATGGAGAAATAGTAAGATTATATGACAGAAATCCATCTTTCACTTTAACTGATCTGTCCTCATAAACTAGATCTTCGACCATTTCTGTAAGAATTCTGTGATAGTCACATGACATTGAATGAAGCAGACATGACGTTGGGGCGTGGCGATTATGCTTTTACGGTTAAAATATGAGGTCATTTGTGGCCATTCGTCAGGGATAGGTGCGTGACCTCACACTAGGCAAAAGTGGAAAAGACAGAAAATTTTACTTTCCGTATTATCATCCGAAAGGTGGAATAGCGGATTTAATGCACTGTATAGATTTTTTTACAACTTTGGAAAGTAATTCAGATTATCTTTGTCTTTGTCATTTTGATTTGCTATTAAGACACAGATGTTTGACACTGGTGGGGAGAGCCTTTGTGGCCGAGAGAGTTAGCACGCCAGCACGGCACAATGACCAAGGAACCACTCCCCGATCTGGTGGGTGTGAGTTCAAGTCCATCTCATGCTGGTTTCCTCTACAGCCGTACGTGGGAAGATCTGGAAGCAACCTGCAGATGGTTGTGAGTTTCCCCTGGGCTCTGCCGGGTTTCCTCCCTCTATAATGCTGGCCATCATTGTATAAGTGCAATATTCTTGAGTACGGCGTAAAACACCAATTAAATAAATGAATAAATAGATCTTCACACTGGTGGAGCTCTGTGATGATTTTGGCATGGAGAGAAGGGATTGGTGCTGAAGTTTATTCTGTAGAGCTGTTCAGTCAGTGACTGTACTATTGGTGTTTTCGGAAGGCAGGAACTCCTCATAGGAGGCTATTCGTATTGAAAAGACATTCCACATTTCATAAGTTAGACGATGTTTAAGTTATATTTTTAATTTTATGCTCTCCTATGACATTGAAAAACATTTATTCTGCCCGTATTACTGAACAGTTTAAATTGGGATGGCCTTAGGGCATTAAAAACAAACAAACAAAATCAGTACATAAATAAATCTGTGTTTAAATGAATGCCATATCTGTGCACAAAGATTGATCTTGTGTTCAAAGTGCAAGGTACAACCCAGTCTCCAGATCAAACTGTAACAGTTTTAAATACTGTATGGAGTATAAAAAAAGGAGGGTTTGATTGTTTCCCTATCTACAGCACACTGTTCTGGATAGGTTCTGTAAGCTTTTGGATGGAGAGTATGAGGACCCTGTTCCCCGTGAACTCTTTCCTGTTCTGGAGAAACTTGGTGCCTTATATGGATTGTGGAGCTTAGAGAAACATATGGCCACACTGTATCAAGGTGAGTCTGATTTGTTGACTCAGGCTGATATCGGTAGTACTGTTTCTCGGCTTATGTTTCATTTAATTCTGTAAACACTATGTGAAAACAGATCTAGGACTTGTGTGAACAAACTAGCAGCTCTGCATTGTTTTATATTGGGGATTGACAACAGTGTATGACCATGTTCACATATTGAAAAATGATCGAAAATTTCGTCAGTGTCCAAGCTGCACATTTTGCAGGAGTATTAAGATTGTGCTCAAAGGTTTGTTTGGAAGGTAGGATGATATCCGGCTGGAAAAATTTTTGAAAAGTTTCCAAACCAGAAGCAATAATTTATGCCATTGATTTCTCTCTTGATATACAACTCATTTAGGTTATTTATCATATATATGCCAAATTGGATCATGTCGTTTGTGTTCTTTCATAGTTTTGACTTCCCACTAACTTCACTTTTGAGGGGCCTCCATGGCTGACTGGTTAGCTTGCTATCTCAGCTGAATGCCTCACGGGACTATCATCAAATTGTGCTGGCTTGGTATGAGGTCAAGTCCATCTCATGCTGACTTCCTCTCTTGTCGTGCATGGGGGAGTCTTCTAGTAACGTTTGATTGGTCGTGGGTTTCCCTGGGCTCTGCCCAATTTCCACCCACTATAACGCTGGGCCGCCTTTAAGTGAAATATTCTTGGGTATGGCATAAAACAGCAATCAAACAAATCCTATAAGTACTTATAAGAGTTGAAAACATGTATGCCAGCAGGGTACAGAGCTGTAGTATTTGTGTTTACTTGTATTCATAGGAGGCTATGCAGTGGGCAGTCAGCCAGCAGAGTATATCAGGGGTGCAATCTTGGAGCTGTGCCAAGAGCTGAAGCCAGATGCTGTCGCGCTCGTAGATGCCATGGCTCCCCCAGATTTCATCCTTGGCTCGCCTATTGGACACTCAAATGGCCTGGTATTATGAATTTCTCATCACAAATTTTGCATGCTCCACCTTACCCTACCGTCATGTTTACATGTAATTAGACATTTATACCCTTTGGGTGAGGTGAAATAAACATTCGGGGAAATTTCCTTGGATTCCCGAATCAGACACTTCAGTGGCCAAGAAACATGAATATTCCCCACCAGACACCCCCAATGGCCAGGTAACATGAATACTCCCTCATCAAACACCCCAATGGCCAGGTAACATGAATATTCCCTCATCAGACACCCCAATTGCCAGGTAACATGAATATTCCCTTTTCATACACTCCTGTGGCCAGGTAACATGAATGTTCTCATATCAGACACTTAAGTGATCATGAATATTCCCCCGACACCCCAATGGCCAGGTAACATGAATATTCCCCCATCAGACACCCCAATGGCCAGGTAACATGAATATTCCCTTTTCATTCACTCCCATGGCCAGGTAACATGAATGTTCTCATATCAGACACTCAAGTGATCATGAATACTCCCTCATCAAACACCCCAATGGCCAGGTAACATGAATATTCCCCCATCAGACACCCCAATGGCCAGGTAACATGAATATTCCCTTTTCATACACTCCTGTGGCCAGGTAACATGAATGTTCTCGTATCAGACACTCAAGTGATCATGAATATTCCCCCCCGACACCCCAATGGCCAGGTAACATGAATATTCCCCCATCAGACACCCCAATGGCCAGGTAACATGAATATTCCCTTTTCATACACTCCCGTGGCCAGGTAACATGAATGTTCTCGTAACAGACACTCAAGTGATCAAGTTACATGATATTCCTCCATCAGATGCTCAAGTGGGTAGGTGCATCAGTTTTATTTTATTGAATGGTTTTTGTCTATTGATAATGTAAGAAAGTATGTACCTTGCTTTCTAACTCATAATAATAGTGAATAACAGGATAAAACAACATATCAAAGTAAATTAAAGTTGTATTCAACTTTCTTGCCAAAAATTCTTGACCTTATATGCAGTCACATTCTGTTTTTCTCTTTTTGTAGATTTATAAAAACTTGTATGGAGCCATGCTTCAGGGCCCCAAAGTTTTGGAGCGACCCGATTGGTGGAGAGAGTTTGTGGACAAACCTGTGGTTGGCTCTCTGAAAACTGTGTCCAAATTATAACTGTGGCAACCACTTATAGAATCATTCCATTGCTCTTAAAATAGGATGAACATGATTGGTTGACTGTTGCAGTTAAACATGCGGTTGTATTTATATATTGATATGCTGGAAACATATATTTGTCACTATACTGCCTACTGACTTGCTGTGAGCTGCTTGTGGATTAGTGTGTGTGTTGTTTTCAAGCATGAAAATTATCCTGTGCATGTCTTTTATTAACAGCAGGACTTTGTGCATTCATGACGCCTGGAATTGCTTTTTAAATGAAGCTGCATTACCGTCGTACTACAGCTGATAAAAATGCATCATTCTATAATATCAGGACCAGAATGATTATGATTTATGCTACATCAGCAATATTTCAGCCGTATCGTTTCAAGGATTTGCTTAGAGAAAGAGTGATAGTTTGTCTTGGTGCGTGGAAACTGTACTCCACATGGTGGATGGAATCATAGCATATATTTCAAATGGGTGGCGGTTTGACCAAAATTCAGCTCAGTTTTTCTTGCATGTGCATATGTGCAGCTTGATAAACAGTGATTAATTAAAAGTGAAGTTTTTTTAAACATGACATGATTGATGCCTTTAAAACTTTACAGCTAAAAACTGAAGTTGTTATTACAATTTTTACTTTACATTGTAAGTATGTTTTTTTAGACCATCAACATGTGATGATATTATTGTAAAGTGTTATTTTATTATTAATGTCATAAATTGCATTGTTAAGAAACGAGTGATTGAGAGGTATTTTTTAAAAAAAGATTTTGAGTCAGGAACAAAAACAAAGATGTTACCTCAATTCTTAACTGAAATGTATACATAGTTATTAAAGTTAACTCTGAGTATGGAAGTCATAGGCGGTCTGTATTACAGTCTCCATGCTTGTGCCGTCATCCGGAAAGTAAGCCCAGTACAAAATTCATAAGTTTATATACCTATGCAAGCATTCACCAAGTAGTGAAAGACTATATAGGTAAATTTAGTGGGTAGTTCTTACTTTTCTCATGATGGTACAAATATAGATATGACTGAAAAATAGATTAACTTTGTCTTCAGCATTTAAAACTACCTGATATTAAGATATACGGAGGGATACGAAACTGCGCTGTTGAGCCCACTATGTAATGCTCGCTATTGTTTTAGCCCTGGCTGTGGCGCCACAAAGTCTGGGTAGTGCACGCTAGGTCCGGACATGTCAATACTGCTTTTGGAACTATCGTCGGCTGCCGGAGTGAGCCGATGTCTTCTGTGCAGACAGAGCCGATGTCATATCCGACTGACCTAAGGAACATAGTCAACACGCCTGTTACCATAATGAACGCTAGGTTATAGTCAAAACGCCCACTGCTGTTCGCTTCTTCACATACATGAAAAAGTACGACTCCTGATAATTCTGTGAAATTTTACATCTATTTAATCACAGGAGTGAATAATCTTGTGTATGATGTTAATGAATCAGAAAAGTTATGTAATGTTATTTATTTATGGCTTTATCAAAGGAAAATTGCTCTTCAGGAAGAAATGATTTTTTCGTGTTTGTTTCTTCACAGCTAACACTGGAATAAAACTTGTATATGTTCCATGTATTCATGATTGCCTGGATTTTAAGGTCATACATGCCATCAAAATTCCAGGAATTGGAAATTTGTCACTGTACATGTATAAAACTTTAGCAAAGGAAAATTTGTGACTGTTCATGCATAAAACTCCAGCAAAGGAAAATTTGTGAGTGCTCATATATAAAACTTCAGCAAAGAAAAATTTGTGACTGTTGATGCATAAAATTATAGTAAAGAAATGGAAATTTGTGACTGTACATGTATGAAACTCCAGCAAAGGAAAATTTGTAACTCTTCTTGCATAAAACTCCAGCAAATAAAAATGTGTGACTTCATACATAAAACTCCAGCAAAAGAAAATTTGACTGTTCATACATAAAACGCCAGCAAAAGAAAATTTGTGACTTCATGCATAAAACTCCAGCAAAGGGAAAGTTGTGACTCTTCATGCATAAAACTCCAGCAAAGGAAAATTTGTGACTGCATGCATAAAACTCCAGCTAAAGAAAATTTGTGACTCTTCATACATAAAACTCCAGCAAAGGAAAATTTGTGACTGCATGCATAAAACTCCAGCAAATAAAAATTGGACTCTTCACGCATAAAACTCCAGCAAAGGAAAAGTTGACTGTTCATGCATAAAACTCTAGCAAAGTGAAAGTTGTAACTGTTCATGCATAAAACTCCAGCAAATGGAAATTTTTGACAATAAATTCCAGGATGACATTTGAATATTCTCAATTGCACATTATTCGTGTTTTAATCACACATGCCATGACAAAACAACAGTAAGTTGTCGTCTCTAATCTCAAAATCTTCATTTGTTTCCGGTGGGTTAGAACAAATTAACATTAGCCAAGGGCTACTTATGCCGACAGGATGAATGCAAATCTTGCTAATCTTGATGACCTGTCAATGCTGATGTGAATTCAGCCAGCCTATTATATTCCCAGTTAGAAATGGGGACTAAGATGGAGGTTCACACTAACGTGGTCGCTGTGAGTAAAGTCCACCCCACGCTGGTTTTCTCTCTGGCAGTACGCGAGGTCGGCCCCAACCCTGCGGAGTGTCATGAGTCCCCCCCCCCCACCCACCCACCCTCAGCTCTGCCTGGTTTCCTACCACCATAAATATGTAACTATTTTGAAAATTCAGGTTGAACACATTTGTTAGTTGAAAAGACCAACTTCTAGCACAAATATATTTATTGAACATGCGTTACATTTTCATGTTCAAATGCCTTTTTCTCCTGAAAGAAAATTTAAAAAACAAATAGTTAAACCCATACATGTAACTTACTTTTCAAACTATCTCCTCTAAACATCACGTAGTGTTTTTCTCTGGCTTTCACATTAGTGTAAAGTAACCAATCGATCTTCAGGTGCTTTTTAGCACATTGGTATTCACGTGTTTTCCACGGGCGCATTGCAACTTTAAGGCAAAGGTTTCCTCTCCAGCCCTACGTGGGGAGGTCTTGCAGCAACCTGCAGTTGGTCATGCGTTTTCCAGTATATGATACCAAACATACACTCGGAAGAAATTTCCTCCTCTTAGGACACAAACACCTATCAATCAATTATTTATTAGGTATTTGATTATTTGAAGTGTAACTTCTTACTCAATATTTTTTCAGTCATACAAGCACAATCTGGGTCATTGCTGGAGAAAACTAGAGTGCCCAGAGTAAATCATCAAGTTTGCCCTGAATAAACAATCTAGAGGGCCCAGAGTGATCACCCAGAGCAACCGCCCAGAGTAAACCATCTAGATGGCCCAGAGTAACCACCCGAAAAAAAACCCATCTAGATGGCCCAGGGTAAACCACCTAGAATGCCCCCGAGTAAACCATCTGGAGTGCCCTGAGTTAACCATCACACTTTACAAAAATTCTGACTAAGTCGATGAAACCACAGAGTTGGATTCAAGCCCATTTGATTTATTTGATTGGTGTTTTATGCCTTACCATACTCAATATTTCATTTCAACGACGGCAGCCAGTATTATGGTGGAAGGAAACCGAGCTTGGGGAAACCCACAACCATAGCCAGTGGAAAATTTATAACCATGCACAGGTTGTTAGTACACCTTCCTACGTGGGACCCATGAAACCCCCTCCAGAAAGAGTGATGTATGGCCACAAAAACACAACACACAAGCAAGAATTGGTTACAATGTAAATAGTTTTTATTGAACCTAGACCAACTGGACCTTATCCTTGTATCATCTAGGAGTTCCAGTCTCTTAATACAGAGTGTTTAGTTCATGTACAGTATTCACGTCTTGCTGATTAAACTGTACAGGCAGACAGCATGTTAAAGTATCTTAATGCCATTTTACATTACAAGGAATTCTTACAAAAATGAATAGATTTAAGACGTTTCGTAGAACCTTGTTTGGATACAAGTCCTTCTTTCTTTTATAACTGTGTGTGGGGTGGGGTAGGGTGGGGTGAGGTGGGGAGGGGTGGGGAAGAGGTTGATATGAATGGTGCCTCTACATATTTTATATTGGCAAACATTACCACATGTTCTGTAAATGGTCACCAGATATCCTATATATTCACAGCTGTAAAGCATTCTGTCCAGCTATCATGTTACAACATTATGTATACCTTGGCAGTTACGGACATTTTTACATATCACAAACTAGGCGGAACATAGCATGTTACTGATTGTACACAAAAAATAAGTAATGTCTCTGTATGAAGGTTTAATCCCAAACATCAGAAACTTGATTTGTCTCATTGGTGTTTAACTCCTTAATGAAAAAATGTTCATCTCCTAAATGTGGGGTCAATGGGTGGACATGGTGAACAAACCAAGATGGCCACAAGTTAACACAGCCTTTTTGACAGCTACAAACCTCCTTACTCGGAGCCTTAGCCAGTTAAACAATGCAGAAAATATGACTTTCCCTTCTATATACTGTAAACTTATTTTCTTTATTTGATCAGTGTTTTATGCCTTACTCAAGAATATTTCATTTATACAACGGCGACCAACATTAGGGTGGGAGGAAACCGGACACAGCCCAAGGAAAAGCAACGACCATCTGCAGGTTTTTGGCAGACATAGGTGTAGATGCTGTAAACATACATGTGTATGTCAGAATCTTTACACTCTTTTTATAAAGGGAGATAATTTCCAATTGAAATTAATTCTTCGAGAGATTATACAACAGTCCAAATTATTCTCCTGAGTATTAAGGATTTGAAGGTTCGTGGGGTTTTGTAGAGTTAAGACTGATTCTATCAATCTAAAACATCTGGCAATACAAACATCAGAAAGAATTCCAGCCAAAACACAAAAATCAACAAGAATAAAAAAAAAATTAAAATGAAAGTACAAAAGAACCTTAAAATTTGCGTAAGTTTCTTTTCCATAACAAAGAAGAAACAAAGATATCAATAGATGGAATCTATTTCACATCAGATGTAATAATACAACACATGCTATAGTGCACATGGAAATACCTGTTCTAAAGGCTAAAAAGAACCGAAGCCACAATGAAAGCAGTACCTGTTTTACCCTTTGCCGACGTACATTTTAAAACCCTTGATTCTATACACGTAGCAACCAATGAATACTGGCTGTTTGAACACAGTGTAATTCCTGTTGTGTACTGTTGTATCCTGGCATGTATTGCACCATGTCTGTAACGCGTAGTTCCAAGGGCCCCATTACACACAGCCATCATAGGCTCAGTTAACTGTAACTAGCGCATTATGAAGACCTACCACGGCCATCTAGATGAACATTAAAGCTTCTGGTCCCAAACTTTAATGGTGATATTGGGACCGTGCATAAAGAAACTCAAAGTGACGCTTTCCAAAAGCTTTGCAGTCTGTGAATGAAAGAAATTTATATGAAACCTTGACTTTTTATTGGTAAACCATCGTATTTTTGTTTAATTTACTTGTTAGTTTTAATACGGTTTGTTTAGTCTGGGTGGCCAACACTTTGGGAGCCCAAATGTTTTCCAGAACCAAAGTGAATCTAGCTATAGTATATACACTAAAGTTGCTATGGTAGTTACAATCAAGCTGGACTATTCCAGGGTATTTTAAGGATTAAAACCTTGTACAGGTAAATATTTTCAGCATTATTTACCTGTGCATCTCAGGAGATATGGGATTTTTTTTGTTCAAATTTATACTGTGCAATATTCATTGAAAAAAAAACAAAAAACAAAACAAAGGAAAAACAAAGCTATGAAACATTACCTGTAAACAGTCAGAATAAGAAAAGTGCACCCTGCTGTATGCCAATTCAGACAGATAACTTGCATTTACAACCTTCAACTTTTTCTCCATACACAGGATTACTTGCATCATCAAAGTAACCAGACTTTATCGTCATCATTTACTAGACCCGCGTCATTTCAGGTCTTCATTTCCACATCGTGTAAAAAAAAATATGTACACAAAACGTGCTTATAAGTACATGATAATAAACGATTATTAAATAAAAAATTCAGCATACAGTGTATGTCTGCAGTAAACATTATAAAGCATCAACAGCCATTAGTTTATCAAAAATTTGCTGTTATATGTACACATGCACATCAAAAATAAAAACAAAAAACACAGAAAGAAAGCATTACATTGCACATATAATCTGTACATGCAAAAAATGGTGATTAAACAAACAAGAAATGTTTAACTATTCACTAAAATCACATGTAAAAGTAGCTGCTGGATTGTATATAAAACACAAATAAACTACACATAACAACTTGTATGTATGCCAAAAATAATAATAATAATAATAAAATGATAATGATCGCTATGGTGCAAAGTGTATGTACGTATTTATTGAAATATGGCAGTTGGTATTCGTGGCCAGACAATGATCAGTCTTCATCACAACTTCAGGGACTTGCACAAGACCTACCTAATTACAATTTAACATGCCTTGTTGGGTTTTTAAAGCTTTGTATCATATCCCTGATGGTTATAATTTTTAGTCTTCATTGGTTCATTAAACACAGTTGCAAAGGTTTCCTTACAACAAGTGTACTCTAATGAATTACTGCGATAAATCGCCTTTTAAATACAGCTCACATGTTGTCGTGTTCAACATTGATACAAAAAAAAAAATAAAAAAACACATCACCAACACAAAAATACACATATATAACAATGTAACTGGTGTCATACCCAAAAATATACACCTACACAAACAGCTTACAAATAAAGCTTAGCCCTCAACAAAAACCAGAAACCTAAACGAAAGGAGGCATAGAACAGATTACAAGAAAAAAAAAAAGTTGATTAAATAATTCATGTCTTTGTACATGAATTTTTCATGGACAGCCATGATATTGTTTCAGACATGATTGCCACATCCCTCAAGACAGGCGTACAGCCGACTAGTTCAATGATACCTGTGCTCATATCAGCTTGTATTTATCAGAGTATTTGATTATATACACATATTGCATCTAAATAACCTGAATGGGTTGATTTCATATGTTTAATATCATAAGGGAAGTTAATAAATACATCCATTTTATCCTAATCTTGTTTTTTTCTTCAAAATGAGATTTTAAGTACCCTCCATAAATCAGCAAAAAAAATACATATATATATATATATATATATATATATATATATATATATATATATATCATGCCTTGATGCTTAGTTTCTGTGTAAATTACTTTGAGACAGGACAAAAGGCTTAATTTTCTATGACAATATTTTGATGAAAACGATTTTTGTCTTGAAGGTGGGCAAAACATAAAATTACACAAAGTTCTGATGAAAGAGTGCAAAAAGTTACATGTATATGTGGTCTGCAATATGGCGGGAGTTAGGAACCACCTCTTGGTAAATACTGTCTTCCAGTAATAACGTTATGAGGATGTACAACATATGTTTAAATAATAAATATATTTGCACTAGAATTTGGTCTTTTCAGCTAACAAATGTGTTCAGCCTAGATTTTCATCATATTTATAAGTTTAGTATATTCATAAACATTCTCATACTTCAGGTTAAACGCATGTATTCAGACGAAAAAAAAAAAACAAATTTACACTGAAATGAATTTATTAGACATGCATCACATCCTTATGTAGAGGATTATAATGCAATGACTATATATACCAAGAAGTGGTCCCAAATATCTACCATACGAAAATATTTCCAAATACCGTTTTCTACTGAAAGAGAAAATGGAAAAAAAAAAATAATAAAGACAATATAACTTTCCACACTTTTTCATCTGATTTTGGAATCATTTCAATGTTTTCTTCTCCTCTAAAAGCAAAGAAAACACTAACATGAAGTCTTGGCTGGATGAGTAACCATTATATTGTAGTACTATTCAATTTTTTACAATTTTTCTAACCAAGTAAAAGGCCTGTAAAATATCCTGCTCTATTGTGGTTTGTTGGCTGAAAATTGTTAGTTTCAAGGGCCACTTGCCAAATACAAGCACATACAATGTACTCATCTCTTTATGTGCATGCATTCTGAATGAAGACTAGCAGCATCTTTGTATCAAGTGGCAAAATCCTGAGATGATGCGATCCGTCACAATATGGCCTGAAAAGACCACCGTCAAATTCACTGCTTCAAATGCCGTTTTACCAACTCCAAAAATTCTTCAAAATGAATCAAACATTAAGCCTATCCGGAGACTTTTAATAGGGAATTATACTCCAAATAAATATCTCCAAAAATGTGTGAAGTTTAGAATCTGAAATATTATTAACTTTTATACATTGAGTAACTGACCCTGCTTTACATTTCCATGGCAACCATTGCCACCATGTTTATCTAACTATCATCAGAGGTAATATCACACAAGGCATGATGGGAAGGCAGACTTGTATTCCATTCTATTATGACTTCAACAAAACATGATTTGCAGAAAAAAAAGTTAATTTCTTCAAGTTTACAGATCATCATGATATATGGCAATAAAATGGCTCATAGGAAAATTCGGTGTGGGAGGGTGAGGTTGGTCATTCTGTTTGTATGTCATGATAATAAAACTAGAAACACATTAGAAAGGCCCACATTCTCATCTCATTTTAGACATTTTCATACCTGCAGCTAAAAGTTAAGACATATCTTACATGCAAAGTTTTATCTTAGGATGAAGGTCAGAGGTCACGGTCACTTTCAAAGGTGTCAAATTAATGTTTTCAACATCCAGAAATGTCCTTAAAGTGACAAAAAGAAATTAAACAAATTATCAGTTGCGATTTTATTTGAAGGGCTTGCCAAACAAAAAAGATGAAAAAAAAAGATGATAAAACAGTATCAAAAACAACCAGTCAAAGTTTGGATTCAAAACATAAATGGACACACAATGTATTTAACAATCCATGAATTTTAACAGCTTTTTCGATCTAAGCACCACAAGTATGCTTCCAACCTAAGACAGTTAAATTTGATCTGCTAGTGCTAGAGACACATATACATGTACCTGAAGTTTCTCACCAAAAGACAGTATCTGTAGAACAAAAATCCATGGTCTGAATTTGAACGCCAAATCTTGTCCCGTACTGTTTCCATAAAATGCCTCCAAAATGCCCGCTATAACTATCATTTCAATGATAATCTCACTATGATAACAAGTGTCAACAAACAGTTTGACGTCCCTAAAATGCCTCCAAAACGGCACCTTTACTACAAAGTACTAGCCTATCATGTCGTCAGGTGTCATTATTGCGCACTGTTCATATGTACAGACAAGTCAAATATATATTAATGCTCTATAAATACTTTATGCGCTCTTTTACATGTATACACATGTTTCAGAACCAGAAAAAAAATCCCACCTGGAAAAATAAAAAGTGGGCTGACCCGTATCTGGCCTGTTATACCCTTTTCTCATGATGGATCATTGTAACCAATTCTCACTAGCCAATCATTGTTCAACATTGATGACCAGTTGCGATTCACAAGGTCAAACCATATCTGTTGGTGTAGAGTCAAAATACTTGACGTTCATATCAGGGTTATAGGCCGGCCGCTGAACCGTCTTGTAACTGGGGACAACCAGCTGGGAACTTGGCTGAAAGTGAAAGTGAGCATGGATTTAACTTCAAAGAGGCAAGTTCAGAAAACTGACACTACACAATATGCAAAACTTGCTGAGCAACCTGGCTCTAGGGCTTGATCTCAGTGGCCAAAAAATGAATCTCCGCACGAAATTTTCTCAAAATTGACAATGTATCTATGACTTCTTCAGGAGGCATATAGAAGTTGATAGAGTATTATCACATTGTTATTATATGAATAACAACATCGGATGTATTTTTACTGATATTTCTATGACCATTCTAACATCGTTATAAAGCATGTGAAGATACAACCAAAAAAACTACTGATTATATACAAGAAGTATTAAGAGATGCAGAGGAAACAAGGGCAATATGTGTACACCTGTTACCCGGAGAGACGTCTAATCATCAGGTATATTAGTTGGCTGTTTTTCCAAATGGTGCTAAGATTTGGCTGAGGTACCTGGCTGTGTGGTAGTAAACTGTGTTTTTTATATTCTCTTGTTACGCGACGGCGGCCAGCATTATAGTGGGAGGAAACCAAGCAGAGCCCAGGGGAGACTCATGACTATCTGCAGGTTGCTGGCAGACCTTCCCAGGTATGGCCGGAGAGGAAGCCAGCATGAGCTGGACTTGAATTCACAGCCATTGCATTGGTTGGAGGCTTCTGGGTCATTGTGCCGTGCTGGCGTGCTAACCCCCTTGGCCATGAAAGCCCCTTCCATGAAGTACGGGTGTACTGTACCGGTGTCTGCATGTCATCCCTGTAGCCCCTAACATGGATGTCCTCTCCTCTCTCCTCTAACACATCATCATCATCTTCCTCCTCCAGGAGGTTGGCTGTAGACGGAGCATGGGAATCTCGAAGGCTGATATACAGTCAAGGATTTTCTTTGCTTCACTAGTGTCATTAAGGCTTCATGTTGATTTTAACATTGTTCGGGTCAAATCACAACAGTATCTCCTTGTAAGCAGGACAGGTGCAATTCCTAATTATTTACAGTTCTACAAATGAATTCCTGACACTAAGATGCCAAGCTCCAACACTAAAACTAGCAACAGAAAGTATTCAAAAGATCTGCCTAGCAGAGAATTTCGTTTCAACAGCGGCCCTTCTGCACGACTTTCCTTTGACTGAAAAAACATTTTAAAGGATACAGTTGTCTGGAACTTTTCTTTTTCCTTCTTGAAAAAAACCTCCTGGCTAAGTCAGCAAACTGTCTTTTGGAAGCTGAAAACAGATATACATGTAAAGTTGAAAGCTTCCTTAATATCATCATCTAAAGTTTGGCAGGCATGAGAGCTGAAGACATGATACAGTTCATCTAGTCGTGCGGATCTGAGGCCGATTCCACCAACCCATTTCTTAAGTCAAAATTTAAAACCTTGACACAGATCAGAATTTTGAGGATAAGAAGTTGAAATTTGAATATATTAGTTTTATATTAACATTGATGAGGTGTTCAAAATCCTAATTTTTACAGCCCAAAAATAAACTATGATAATTCAAATTTCAAATCTTTCTAGAATTGGCTTTTAGTCCCAGTTGCTGATGACACCAGTCATCCAGTCAAATGATGTCATACGTCCATCAGCAACAGGGACAAACTCTGTATGATTGGGTGTAACTCGAGTTGAGTCGTTCTTTACCATAAAAGGGTACTTAGGGCTCAACACAACAGTCAGTCGAGTTGCGTCACATCTTAAGGCTTCATGCATGTGGCACTTTTAAAAACACCTTTCTTCTTTTTACTAAACTGTGTGAATTAATAAATTGTGAAATATAGAGGTACTTTCACAGTCTCTGTTTAAGCTGCTTTAAAGGTGGAGAAAACATAAAAATGACAAAATGTTCAGCTGAAAGAGTGCGAAAAGTTATTCCTAAATGTGGTATTCAATTTTTTTTCCAATTTTTCCCTAAGGAGAAAAAGACACTTGAAAATAATTTTTGCATGGTGGATATTTGGGACCACCTTTTGGTATTTATGGTCTTTCATAATGTCATAAATGAGGATGTAACACATGTTTAATAAATATTTTTGCACTAAAATTTGCTCTTTTCAGCTAGAAATTTATTAAACCTCAATTTGGATCATATTTATATTTTTAATATGTTCATAAATATTATCATAATTTAGGTTAAATACATAAGTTTCAATACAAACAAAAAATCTACATTCAAATAAATTTACTAGACAAGCATCACATCCTTATTTAGAGCTTTATTATGCAACAATGATTAATACCAAAAGTTGGTCCAAAATACCCACCATACAAAAATATTTTCAAATACCCTTTTCTCTTGAAAAAAAAACATATATGTTCATATTTTCAAATAAGATTTGATGCACTTTCATCTGATTTTGGCATCATTCTTATGTTTTCTTCTCCTTTAAAGCATCTCTTTAAACCCGTAGTTCTGTTGGTCAGTCTGTCAAATTTTATATACGTGGTTTGTCATCCTTTAACAAGTGCCATTCACTTTACCAAGGCCCCAAGAGCTACACCATATGAAATCCTGCACGAGGAAATGTTGTAGTTACTGCAAATTTACAATTGTTTGTACAAGCATTACAGTTATAATGCTGCTATTCGCATCAAATCTGAACTGTCAATTATTCTCTTTGGCAAGCTATTGTAATACTATTATAAATATGGCATTCCTGACCTTTGCCCATGTGTTTGAGTTGTCTGCGAAGCTCTCGGTCAGCATCTTCAGCACCGTTGTTCAGTTTCTGGGTGAAGGGGAACGCCTCCAGGGTGTCCTGTCTGTCCTGACCATACCCCTCTGTAAACAGTTATTAATTAGTTCTCTGATTGGAGCATTTCACTTGCAAAATGCAAATTTAAATGAGTTTTATCGTTTGAGGAAACCATGAAGAGCCAATGACTTTTCAGAAACAGACCAATGGAATTCTGAAAGAGGCCAGATGAAATCAGAAAGAGGCCAAAGAGTTCAAAAAGAGGCCAGAGGGGATTCAGAGAGAGGCCAGAGGGAATTCAGAAAGAGTCTAGAGGGAACTCAGAAAGAGGCTAGAGCGAACTCAGAAAGAGGCCCAAGGAAATCAGGAGGAGGCCAGAGGAATTCAGAAAGAGGCCAGAAGAAACCAACAAGACTCCAGGCAGAACCAAATAGAGGCAACAGGCAGCTAGTCAACTGACAAGCCTCCTGATGCCTTAAAGCTACTGCCAATCAGCTAAATCACCTGTATGCAACCTCATTTCTCCACAGCTAGTGGTGGTTAAACGTTATACATGTAGGACTCTTGATCAGTAAAGGTACATGGAGAAAGCAAAGATTCCTTATGATACTTGTATCTTCAATACACACCTGCACAAATTATGTCTTAATTGAAAATGGTCACGCTTTTAAATGTGTTCTATTCAGCCAGAAAAATATAAATATACCCTAAGTTCCTCAGCCTTTTCACATATGAAAGAGCATCTTTTGGTGCAATTTATGAATGCTTATTAATTTCGGCGGCAAAACTACATGTACATTGGTTAGATTGGCCTCCTTCATGCTTCACAAAAAATATACGTGTAAGTTTATGATGTATGCAGAAAAATGTCTTCAGCACAGGCTTAAATAAACACCTTGCAAACTTGTCAAGTAGGTGGAATTACAAACAATGTTTTTCCACTGACAATAATGACCTTTTGATCGTTTTTTTTTTTTTTTTTTGAGTGTGTGTGTCACTGAAACACTGACATAACATTTTTTCATCCAGTAATAAACAAATAAATGAGCAAACACAGATTACAAACATAATGCTCTGTTATAAAGAAAATGTGCCCTAAATCCTCAAGATTTTTGAATTTGAAATATAAATATGCATATGAAATTATATTCATAGGTTGGTAAACTTGTGCATGTAGCTTTAAGGAAATTGTGATTTCGGTAATACAGACAGAATACTGTATTTCACCTCGGTGTAATTCTTTCACTTTTTGCATCTTTGTAAGGTGTTTATTCAAGTACATTCTGAAGGCATTATGCTCTGTACATTGATAAAATTACTTTTTTTGTGAAGCCTTGAAATTGACGTCTATCTGCGTGTTCATGCCGTAAAGGTTAGAACTATCCCAGCAGTTTTTCCTGTTTAAGACATACATGTACTTACATGATCGGAGAGGGTTGAAAAAGCAGGAAATTCATATAAGCAGGCAAAATATAAAGGTTGATTCTCAGTTGTACCTGTACTTTTAAAAGCCAAGCCTAAGATGTGCAATTAAAATATCATAATTTTCTTATGTCAAGTTTTTGTTTTTAGTTGTTCTTTTTTTATTTCCTTTTTTTGTGTGCATTTACTGTTTTATGTAACAGTTAATATACCTTGATAAATTTCTTTTAATTTTTTTATGTCCAATGTATAAAATTCAAAACTGTACCAAATGTAGATTTACCCTCAAAATCAAATTTAAAATGTGCACAAGCTGCACTGAAAGTGGCTCTTTCATACGTGAAAAGGTTGAGGTAATGGTGTATGTACCAATCCAACCAATGTAGATTTATCCTCAAAATCAAATTTAAAATGTGCACAAGCTGCACTGAAAGTGGCTCTTTCATATGTGAAAAGGTTGAGGTAATGGTGTATGTACCAATCCAACCAATGTAGATTTATCCTCAAAATCAAATTTAAAATGTGCACAAGCTGCACTGAAAGTGGCTCTTTCATATGTGAAAAGGTTGAGGTAATGGTGTATGTAAAAATGTAGTTTCAGAAGCACATGAAGGTCTTAAAATTATACTTAAGAAATTATCAAACTTCACAAAAAAGTGCTTAAGTGGCACAATACAGTGCATAAAACCATCAGAATCAAGCCAAATGCCTGCCATAAAAAAAAAATGTTGAACCTTAGATGAATTAGAGTAATGCTCTCAAAATAGGACACTGACAGAATAAACAGCTTCTGTACATGTTAAAAAGTTAAGGGTTTACAGCAGAAGTGAAAAAAGAAAAAATGAATCATACCTTGGAAGTCCTCAATCTTGTCGTCTGGTATTGGGGGTAATGGGGCCATCTCCTTGGGAGTGGGGAGTGGGGTTGGGGTGGAAGTGGAGCTGGAAGCTGTGGACAGAGATCGCACTGGTTGCCGTGATGAGGGCGGGGTGGAGGGGGTGGGCTCAAACGCTGAGGCGTTCAAACGATCTGTGGAAAGAGAAAACAACAAATCAACAAATGTATGTATGTTTTAGGGTTTAACATCATATACTTAACAATTTTTCATATACTTAACAATTTTTCAGTCGTATGACGACAAGGAGTCATTAGGTATGTGTACATATATTGTGTGTTCTTGTGGCAGGTCCATTCTGCAAAAGTGCTGCCGCCCCCGATGTATCATGTCTAAGACACCAGACAGGACACCCCACCCAGTCATTTTATATTACCCTAGCTTCACTTCAGTTATTTTGGAAAAGGGGGGTAAAAATAATTTCTTTTTTTTTCTGACGTGCTTGGTAACCAAGGCTTGAAATAAAGCATGCACACTTTCATGTATGATAGGTCAAAATGTTGATAAAACAAAATCCATTTCGACATTTCCTCACCTCTTTCCAGTGTCTTCATGAAGTCCTCATTTTGGCGCAGTTCCTCCAGGAACTCACTGTTCTGCAGCATGATTGCCATCCGCTCATCCTCCAAATACTGGGTCATCTCGGGGTCACCCCTAGAGGGCGTTGATCTTCTCCGCCTCTCATTCTCTCGTAACTTCTTCTGCAGGAGACTACTGCTGATCTCATGACGGACTAGACACTGTAACTGTAAGAAGCCACTTTCACAAGACTTTGTAAGTCAATATTCCATATTTTTCCTGAAAATGACCTCATCTTATGGCACTATATCCGACAGCCGGGCCATTTATGACAAATTTACCAGGAATAAGTCTTATGAAGTTTAAAGAAAGTGGCCCCTGTTTTTTATAGGTCCTGGAAACCGGAGTGCCAGACATAAACCACTGACCTCCAGCACTTTCCTGACAAACTGTCCCACATGAGATGTACTCAATACCAGTGAAAGACAAGTGGTCTTTACCGAATGACAGACTGCCCGCACGGTCATGTGGGCACCTTCTACCCCTTATTGTCGCCAAGGTCCTCAGATTAAATTTTGGTAATACTGCAGATTGTCAACCAACCTGTTCATTACAAAAGAGACTTACCGGAGGTCGTTGCTGCGCTGGCATACTCTGGCTTCTCCCTAAAGGTCGTGACGACCTATGACTCGGCCCCTCAGGTTTAAGCCTCAAGAAGTCATCGGGTAACTTCCCTAACAATGGTGGGTGCCAGGTTCGCTGTCTCCGTGGCGACCCGTTTTCCAAGGCCTGGTTGCCTAGCAACGTCTTTGGGTCTGTACGTTCTGAGGACACTGTGGCCAATGTGCTGGCAAAAGTACCGATGTCCAGGTCTAACAAGTTTGGAGCAGTGTGTTGTCTCCCCCTAGCAGCAAGTCTACCTGCCTTGCCACTAGATGGCGCTCTTTTGGCTTGGACTGGAGGCTGATGCCGAATAGCTTCAGAGTACGATGGTGGGTCCTCGCACGATAAACTCTTAGATTTGGTTTCAGAAGACAATCTAGCTTTTCCTTTCGAGCGAGTCTAAGAAAATACAAAAGAACGTATTTAAGCTGCTTGTATTTCACCTGTTCAACTTTATTTCAACAGTTATTTCTTTACTTATTTCACTGTTGTTTTACGCCTTACTCAGGAATATGTCATTTACTTTACCATTTCCTGTCACTGCCACCATCAGAATTTCACTGGCATTATGGAGCAAGCACATGCAAAAGCCAGATCATGCATTTTTGGAGACAGACGAGCTGCAGGCAAATATGATCTTATGATCTCATGTTTGAGTACCCTGAGTACTCTGTTTGCATATCAAAGAACAACTTTCAGTGCAATTGGTGAACCTTTTCAATTTGATTTCACAAAAACAAAAGAAACAAAACAAACAAAATAGGTTGGTCTATCTCCGGACTAATTGTTAGAGTCTACACAGAATATTTATGTATTTATTTCATTGGTGCTGGACAGAGCTGGAAGATGCTATGGAAATCATAGCGACCACATTGGTAAGAGAGGCTCTACACAGAATAATACCCTCACATTATGCTTGAATAAACATTTACCAAACATATGAAAATGTTGAAGTTGACATTTTTTTTCTCTCACTAAACCTACCCTGTGTGTCAGACCATCCACAGCCTCTGGTCCATCGGTTTCTTCCTCGTTATCAATATTCATGGTGAGGAGCTGGTCTATTGTGGCATCCACAGCACCATTGTTTGCTCTCAACACTGCCTCAATTATCTCCTCATCCATCGTGGGAAACATGTGTTGGAAATCCGCCATAGCCTGGTAGAAATCCAACTGGCGGGTAGGCCGAGATTCTGATTTCTTGGACGCCATGTTGTTTGGCATATAGTCATTTTCTGACCGAGTTGCCATAGCGATTAGACATGGAGAATTATCTCCCTTGATATTAAAAAATAAAATACTTTCTAAATACAGTCAGATCTTCCTGGTGAATTCACATTACACTTTGAATGTGAAAGTGAAACTCATTTTACGATTACACTGCCACAATCTTATAAAACCACTCATGATTTCACCAAAGTCTTCTAAAGATTTATTTGATGGATCACAGCGGCAGTTGTTGTGAGGTGTCTGCAACTGCTTCCATATTAACCATCATCTTTTATTCCAGTCTGATTTTAAGGTACTCCAATAAAAACTGAAATGGAAACATAGCAAGAAAAATATTTTCCAATCATAAAATAGGATTAGAACTCACACACCATATGACAAAACAGGTACATGTAAGACAAAAAAGCACACAAGTGAATAAGTATAAATACACATGTATACAAATGTGGAGCCCTACAGCAAGTCTCGAACTAACTTTGTTCCACAGCTGTTATCAAGAAGAAAAACAGTCACATGAAGTTGAGTCAAACACATATCCATCTTGAGATCTAAGTGTGAATTCAGACACTCCTAAAGTCTTAAATCAGGTTAGGTTCATTCTGGAGGTTATTTAAAAAGAAAATACAATCTTCATGTGGTGTGTCATCTTCAGCCTGGAAACCACATGGCTTTCAGATCAATGTCCACATTGTTTTTTTCACATATCACGCTGTTCACTACAGAACAAATAGCAGCTTTAGTGAACAGAAATTACCTTGCCTACGTCCACTCAAGTCTTGCATTTTGGTCCTCTTACGAACAAAATTTATTCAATTGTAGCTCTTTAAAGCTGGCAGATTTGAACTTTATTTTGACCCACAAACCTAAAATAGCCTTATGGCTGGAGGAAACAAGACAGAATTAATAGATCCACAGTAAATTCAATACCAAATGAACAAACTTTCTGTTAAAATCTTGTCCTGCAGATTACGGCTTTACAACAAGTACGTGTACAATGAAGTGTACCTCACAAAGCTTGGATGGGACATGCACAGCCTGGGGCTATACCCACACCTCTTACTTAATTCACAAACAGATCTCTGGAGGACTGGTTTTATTTAAGGACAGAAGAGGAAATGAAGCTTGTAATGGGAAAGCATGAGCTAGGAGTAATTACACTATATATTCCTTGGAGCAGATTAACACACAAGTAACTATTCTTCAGGGAATACTCCAAATTGTTCTTAAGCTAGGGCTTTACATTATCACCGTGGTCACCATGCATTACATGTATCTCTTATTTCTTAGCTGCAGCTCTGTGATATCATTTGATATCATCTGTGTATCTCTCAACATCATTCAGTTACCTTAATTCCTCAACCTTTTCGCACATCAAAGAGTAATTTTCAGTGCAATTTATGCACATTTTTAAGCTGACTTTGGAGACAAAGCTACAATGATTGGATTGGCCAATTTCAAGGCTTGACAAAAAATCAATCTAGACAGCATAATGCCTTCAGAATATGCTTGAATATACACCTTACAACGATGTAAAAAGTGAAAGAATTACACACCTAGGTGAAATACAGTATTCTGTCTGTATTACCTAATTAACAATTTCATGCTGTGCATGGTCGTGGGTTTCCCCTGGGCTCTGCCCGGTTTCCACCCACCATAATGCTGACCGCCATCGTATAGGTGAAATATTTTTTAGTACGGCGTAAAACACCAATCAAATAAATAAATAATTAACAATTTCCTTAATGCTACATGTTCAAGTTTACCAACCCTATGAATATAATTTCGCATGCATATTTATATTTCATATGCAAAAATCTTGAGACTTTATGGTACATTTTCTTTTTACTGAAGCATTTTGTCTGTGAGCTGTGGTTGCTCATTTATTTGTTTATTATAAATACTGGACATATAATGCCTTCAGAATATGCTTGAATAAACACCTTACAAACATGCGAAAAGGGTGAAGAACTGTAGTAGTCAAATTCTTATACCTCACAATGATATAGCTGAAAATAGTGGAAATATGGGGCTTTGAATCCCAATCCTACATTCTTGCATTCTCATATTGAGTCCAAGAGCCTTGTACCTGTATACCAAGCACTGTAGAGCACTTGGCCAGCAGCCCCCACAGCCACACACACCCTATTGCCTTCTTCAGCTTAGTTGTATGACATCTACCACAGGAGACAGAGTGAAGTTTACACCAGAAACCAACCACACAAACTACAGCTGATTCATTATATCCGAGTGTTTTCGGTTACATTCATGAGTAGACATCTGACAGAGTTCCCAAGGGCCGCAGAGTTAAGCTGACAGGAAGTCATTGGTGAGGGTAAATGAGATCACTTCCTAAGCCCAGATCATTAGCAGCTGGGGATCATTGAGACTGAGGGAAGTGGTTGACATGGCAGACCTAGGAAGGCTAGACATACTGTACCAGAGTGGACAGGGAACCCTAAGGGAGAGAGGGCTGGGGGTGGAGGTGATGGGCAACGCACTACACCTCTCATAACCAAACCTAGAAATATATGTCAAGTAAATCGCAGATAGTTCCATTAATATCTTTCCAAACTACCCAAATTCTTCAACCTTTTTGCATATGAAAGAGCAACTTTCAGTAAAATTTATGCATACTGTATCTGTTATTTGCTTTTGGAGACAAAACCACACTGGTTGGATTGGCCAGTGTCAGGGTTCACAAACAGTATAATTTTACCAGTTAACACAAAATAATGTCTTCAGAATATGCCTGAAACAACATCTGGCACATAACCAAAGCTGTAAATGCATGTCATGACTGCGTTAATGTTTTAGGGGCAGGAAGAGGGGGGGGGGGGGGTACATTCTAACACACAGGTGTCACAAATTATTCACATTTCAAGGAGCTTACGATATGAAAAACACGTTTGAAAAATGGCCCCTTTACATTTATTCATCAAAGGCCATTTCTTGGAACACCAGATGATAAGATGTGTGCATGGTAATTTGTATTGAGGGATAAGAAGAAGAAACATGGAATGCTCTTGTAGTCCACCTTTCTGTCATTTTCGGATAACAGTTCATGATAAACATTTACATATAGGCATGAAATGGTTCTGTTTTCTTCACAATATACCCCCTCCCCCCTCAATTTCACAGCATGACCAACTGATAAATTTATCCACTTTGTACACCAAAAAAAGCCATTAAGTTTTAATTTACTTATTTTATTTGCTTGCTGTTTTATGTTGTACTCAAGAATATTTCAGTTATATAACGACAGACAGCAGTATGCTGGGAGGAAACCCACATGTATCTGCAGGTTGCTGTGCGACCAGAGAGGAAGCCAGCACGAGCTGGACAATTCATCAAGTCAGGCAGATGACAACTATCACAGGCTGTCTGTCAACCTCACATTTCCTGTTCCACTATCACTTATATGTCGCAATAAAAGTGTGATGGCCATGGTATGATAAAATACATGTATAACTTAACACACAAAAATTTCTAGAGCAGGACACATACACACAGCATATATATATTGCAATATGGTTAGGCTTGTTTGATTGATTAGAAAAAAAAAAACATTCAGAACTCGCACTGATAAAGCAGGGGTATCTATGTATACGTAATAGAGTGAGAAGTACGTGTAATACAGCCGTGATCGTTACTGACAGGAGTCTGCAGACTTGGCTGGGCAGTGTCAGTACTGTACATGCCTAGTAGGCATGACTTACCGGCATATATATACATATATACGTATGAGACTAGACTTTATAGCACATGTCCAAGCATATATATACTACTGGGCCTCGCCTTTGACCTCTCCTCAGCGAAAAGTGAACTTAAACTGTCGTCGCTCCCCAAGTGCACTGTTCTAGTCGCAGGAGAGTGACTGAAACTAGTAGGGCTGCTAGTGTCAATGGAGTTACTGTAGTTGCCTTGACGGACAGAGTTCCCGTGGGCGCTGGGAGAGCACTGCACGGGAAGAGGGGTCGGTGAGACTGTTGTAGACATAGTCGGAAGGCGACTAGAGCCATCGGAGCCGACAGCGAAAGATGTCTAAAGATGGCATGCACTATATATAAGTCTACCTTTTTCTTACGATTAAACTGAACTGTAGAATAGGTTTTCTTACAGGGACTGAACATGGGAGCCAGATGTATTTTCACTGAATAAATTACATTATTATTGTTATATTAACACCTGCGATTTGTCTTCAGTTGTTATTTCCATATTTTTTCTCCAACGTCCTTGACCACACCAGGTCAGGTTGAATTGGGTTTCCTGTCGTGATTAGGTCAGTGCCTGGATACACGGTACCAAGTTCAGCTCAAGGGCACACACTACAATACGTTTTAAAGGCAATAAGTTTGCAGTCAAGTATCTTTAACGTTAAGCATGTTGATTTACCACAAGCACAACGATTAGCTATTTCTCAGGACATGTTGGCTTGATATTCATTGATATAGCGGCAGTTGTTAAGGATTTTGTTGATGCCCTTCTTTGACTCTGACCTCCCTTAACAGATGTTCAATGTGAAACGCACGTTTTTTTCAATACAATTATGATGTGACAATGTGACCGCAACCTGAACTTCAAAACTCTGGGTAATGCTCCAAGTGATGTACCTGCAGTACTGCCACTATGAAGTTCAAAATATTTGACAAGGGCAGGTAACTACATCAAACATGTTATATTTTCAAATGTAGGCACTCCTGGCCTAACAAAATTTTGCCAAACCCAACAACACAGCAATCTCTGGACTACTTTTCACTTGAGAATACAATGTGAATAGATACTCACCTTATAGCTGACAGAAGTTCGGGAACACATGATGTATATCAACTGACATATTAAAACTGGGCTAATTCCAAATGGCATCGACAGAATCAGAATTCTACAAATCTATGCCTTTAGTTTTGTCCTTTCAGAAGAGATTCAAATCAAAGTTTAGAAAGAGAATGGCTCCTGTGGAATGATCCTAGTCTCCATTCTGATTCAGACTAACATGACAGGAAAATTAAAAAAGGCAAAATTACCTACGGGTAAAACTAACAATTACGAAAACATTTCAACTGTTGTTGTCACATGTACAACAGCTTCTAATACCCCTCACTTCATTAACCACTTGACGACTTTCAAGTCTGACAGCTGACTGACTCAGTCACAAACACTGCATATCATCTCATGTTCAAGAGTTAGGGTAACTGAGCTTTGGTGAACTCAACAACAACGATTTTTTTCCCATACTCGAATATTTCACAAAAGAGCACTTTCAGTCATTTTAGGGTGAAGACACCACTTTCTGCACAGTCAGTTCTGTGACATAATAAAGGTGTTATAAACAGCCCATTCTTCGCGACAAAAAACATGCCGAGAAAGCACTAATTTATGGAATTAGACACTTACCAGTGCTTTTCTCTCCCAACTTGGAAATTCCGTCCCCTTTTGGCCACTTCCTGAAGGGAGTTAATTCACCGGAAGTAGAAAAACACATGTGGGTTGTAACAACAACAACGCATTCCGAAATCAAGGAGAACTGTCAAATTGAACGCATTTGCCTTGAAAAAGATAATGGCAGGAAGCCGACTGGAGAAAATAGGTTCCATATTCACGAGGTTTGTTTGCAGGAGTATGGTCATTAAATGGGAAACATGAAATGGCGATGTATCACTGAGATCTTCGAGTTCGACTTGCAGGCCGGACTGGTTCCCGTAGCTGTTAAAATTGAATACTGAGGCATTCCATAGATAAACCATGAACCGCGCGTACTTTTTAGATTGAGAGGGAGGAATCCGGCGGGTGGGTGGCTAGTGGTGGTGGTGATTCAATTCAATTTTAGGGTATCTTGATGTTGCATTTGTCAGAAAATGTGCATATGTGTATCTTTGTCTGTATTAGGCCTATACGCAGCACAACAACACACCCGTGAAAACCCATGTCCTCACAACACAGAGTGTACAGATCATATCATATATGATCAGACTGTACACTAATTACACCTTTTTTTCTAGTTATATAGCATTATCTTGAAGGACAATGACATGGAGAAGAGCGTGCAGAACTTTCTAGAGTTTAAACTCAGTGATGCGAACTAAAACTCAAAACAAGCCTTGTGTATCCCTTTAGAGCATGCTATCCATATTTTTGGAAATCTCTGACAACAACAATGTCAGATTAATCATCCAAAGTTTACGGTTTTTGTTGGGTACATTTCTTTAGCTGTTTAATGAAATGTGATATGATTTTGCAAAAATCACAGGTGGGGGTAACGTCCCCTTGTTTAACACATGAGTGGTGTTTTACCCATGATAGTTTATACATGTGCAGTATATGAAAAATATATGTTATATATGTTGTATCTAATATTCACCATGGGAACGATTATTTTGGGCCTTTTATTTTTGGACTATGTTTAGTGTAAACCGAGATATGGGTGAAAGCAAATTTGTTGATATTGGACATCAAGAGACTCTTAAATTAAACATTTAGGCTGATTTTCAACAGTGTCAGAATTTGTTAAAAGTAGGCCTTGAACTATAAGCCAATAACAATATAGTTATATGATACATATAATTACACTGACTAGTTTCACAAATGGGAATTCGTACAGGTGTCGCTACTGTCATGGAAACATGACTTCAGTTCATTGAAAAAAGTGACTTTCACAATGGACATCTGAGAAGTGGGTCAGCAACCAAAAAAAGAGGATAAACATTATCTTCACAACAACAACAAAAGAAGGTGGAACTTGAATGAATGCATGTTCAGCCTTGTCGTCCTAAGAGGAAAATTTCCCACACGCTACTAACCTCCTGTTCACCTGCTGACCTGTTGTCCCAAAATTCATAAATGTTACTGCGACTATCTGTTAAGATGTGCACGTGCTTTTTTCATTGTATGGATCAGTTTTTAATCTAGTTAATCCAAGGGTCACTCATCACTTGTGATGGAGTGAGCCTAGGGGGTGGGGAGGAGGGGAATATATCATTTTTCTGATGACTTTTCTCCAGGTTTGTGCGGCTTTGGTGACAATAAATAAGTCACCAACTACTCTCGTGTTTGAGCAGTCTACGATTAAGCCTAATTAAAATATACCAAGTATGATGCATGTTGCTCTTCATTTTCTCATTTTTTCATTTTCATTTTCTCCAGTTTCTTAGAACTGCACACAGTGGTATTACTTTGTAAATTCAACCATATTTACATAATTTTATATGGTTTTTTTTAATAATTTTAGGATGAGAGGTCTTTTAACATCTGGTGCTGTGAAGGAAATCGACAAGCCATTATGGTATGATATTTACGAAGCGTTTCCACCTAGGCAAAGCCCTGAGTACAGCCGTCCTGAACCCACTGACCATGTGCGTAATATTCTGTACGCTGAGGATATAATCAGGGCGTGAGTATTTTATTGAAAAGCATGAATATTGTGAGATCAGGAGTTTGGTAGATGGTTTGCCTCTTGGGTCATCATTATAAAACAGTGATATTCTAGCAACAGTCATGGTAATCAGCGACGGCATTCTGCAAAAACTGTCGTAATTGCCGAAAGATTAAATGGAGTTTTTAGGTCAGCATTTTTTTTTTTCTTGACGCCGTCAATTGAATGAAACTGTAGTGTTCTGTTGTGTTGACATTAAATATATCAGCAATGATACAGGATGTGGAACATAATAAAGTCATATGTCATAAGTAATCACCCAATAAAACTTCATGAGGCAACAAGGTATTAAATTTGAGCACAATTAATAATAGTACTTTATTATAAATAAAACTCAGAAAAGTGTGCATAAGTTGTAACTAATCGCAAGTGAATTTAGGTCATTATTTTAGATACCATGGCATCCCAAATCAAGAGGGCTGTCGCAATGTTGAGAAAGGTATTTTTGTGTGTAGGATGGCATTTTTCTGGTTTACTGTTATGTAAATCACAGATTCTAGTACTCATGATGGTTCGGTCCAGGCCGTGGACTGGGAATTTATAGATTTCACTACCTGCTCTCTGTGTTTTGTGAAGCCTTGGAGACATTTTCCGAGATTGCTCTGATGTTAGGTTTGGCAAAATTTTGTTCGACAAAGAATGGCCCCAAACCAACGTCCAAGCGTGCTCCATTTAAAAACCTGATGCAGTTACCCACCCTTGTTAAAGGGTATATCAAGGGTGTTCATACAGGGATTTGCTTGGAGCATCAACAAGGAATTCCCAAGAACCCTTGCGGCCTAGGTAATGACAAATGGACCTTAAGCTTACAATGAATTAACAGACAAAAAGATAAGAAACAGAAGTGTTTGCAAACGTAAGGCTGTGGAGACGTATTTGATAGATAATTTTGCCTCAAATGCCGTGACACACTGCCATGGCAGTGCTCTGGCTTGAATTTGGGGCCATTCATGGTTGAATAAAATTTTGCCAAACCTAACGTCAGTGCAATCTCAAACTTTGGTAAAACAATGTGGTCGGCAGTGTGTGTGAGCTGTTTGCCAGTGTGGTGTTCAAGTCGGATAAATCACACATGAGAAACTTCACCAATAACATACCAAAAGTAGGGGCAGTGGTTTAACCTAGGCACTCCAATTTCCTTTACCAATAAACCATCAGGGCTTGATTAAAAACAAATTTGAGTACGACATTAAACAACAAACAACTAAATAAACTGCAATTACAATTTACACCTTATCACTTACATTACAAAGTCTTGACTGTATATTGTATTAAAAAAAAAAAAAACAAGTGCAATACCTTTACTATTGCTGTTAATGCAGTCAAATAAGACAGTGTCATCAGACCATTAAGGGAGTTTCAAGATGGAACTCTTTTGTCATCAAAGGTAAAAACAGTCCTACTGTGTCATGTGAACGGTGCAAAATGTTAGGCAACCGTGTTGACATTAATTTACTGATCACCTGTCTCACCCCTTTCCATTAGCACAAATGACACCTCTTTCCTTCAGGAACTTCTCAGGTTGACAAACATTCAGATTCTCAATGTTCTCTATCATTCCTTCACTTGAAATTACTTTTTATGACACTTTTTTCAGACGCCATGTTATAGTGAATGTGGTCTAAAATAGTTGCTAACATTTTTGACAGGTTACAGGACAGACGATATAGTTGGACTTTTTTTACCTTCAACGATAAAAGAGTTCAAACACCAAACTCCTCTATTGGCTAACAGACTTACTATTTATTTATTTATTTTATTTAATATAATTTATCTAATGCATTTACTATTTACTTATTTATTTATTTACTTTATTGAATTTAATTTATCTTAATTGTGTTTAAAGCCATCCTGAAGAATGTTTCACATATATTGCTGACAATAAGACCTTGCAAGACTGTGGCAGTAAGACCTTGCAGGACTGTGGCAATAAGACCTTGCAGGACTGTGGCAGTAAGACCTTGCAGGACTGAAGCAATAAGACTGTGCAGGACTGAAGCAATATGACCTTGCAGGACTGTGGCAATAAGACCTTGCAGGACTGTGGCAGTAAGACCTTGCAGGACTGAAGCAATAAGACCTTGCAGGACTGTGGCAATAAGACCTTGCAGGACTGAGGCAATATGACCTTGCAGGACTGTGGCAATAAGACCTTGCAGGACTGTGGCAATAAGACTGTGCAGGACTGAAGCAATAAGACCTTGCAGGACTGTGACAATAAGGCCTTGTAGGAATATTTCTCAATGGTTTGTTTCTCAATTTGCAGCCACACATGTCCTTATTGTCAAAAATATACACTTTTCAGATACTGTAAATCTTCAGTCTTTTCAACCAATAATGCACTTTTTTCAGTGGAATTTATGTATGCAGTTATTATGAAAATCACACCTGTATTGATTCGTTTGTGTCATTTAAGATGCAAGCTTCATAAACTTTGCAAAATATTCCTTTACACTGCATAGTTCTCTCAGAATGTTTCAAAATATTGGTTGCAGAGGCAGTTGAGAAAGTTGAAGGATTATGGTATGCATCTTTATTTTGTTTAAACAGCGGGAGTAAGGTATAACATGAGAAGTCAACGTTTGTGTGTTTAATTGTGGTTAACTTTAATATGTATCCATCCACAAGCTTTTATATAAGGTATATGACTCAGTCCAAAGTAAAACAGACAGCAGTTTAAAATCACAGCTTAATAATAGACATTTCTCTCATCATATGAGTCTTTGCATTAAAATTTTCCCAATAGTGAGTCCACAGGCCCTTTAGCAAAATCTTTAGATATGCCCAGCATAGAGTTATCAAAATGTCTCACTGTGTATATCAATAAAATATTAAGTACTGTTATTGATATATATTATTCATTTGATCCACATGGTATTTGTTAATGCATATATGTTGTGAAATTGTTGTATTTTTCAGACAATTTTACAAGATTTATGGAAATCCTGATGTAGTTGATCTACAAAATGAGAAAGTCAAGACTACCTGTCAAAAGTAAGTGATCTTGGAAGTTGGGAACTTGACAGAATGCAGTGACTTAGGCAGCATGATTCCGCCTCTATCAGTGGAATTAAGACCACAATTTAGTGAGGGGGAGTGGGAGTGGATAGGCGCAATGGGGACCTCTGTGGCCGAGGGGGTTAGCATGCCAGCGCGGTGCAATGACACAGGACCCTCCCACCAGTGCCGTTGCTGTGTTCAGCTCATGCTGGCTTCCTCTCTAGCTTCAATGGGAAGGACTGGCAGCAAGCTGTGGATGGTCGTGGGTTTCCCCCGGGCTCTGCCCAGTTTCCTCCCACCAGTGTTCTTGAGAAAACACCAATCAGACAAATAAATAAAATACAATAGCAGAGTGGTTACAGTGTTAGCCTTTTTGTGGAGAGCTCACACAAGATGTTGGTTTGATCTCATTATCAGACTAAAGCCTCCACTTCGGGGGTGGTAGATTTAGGGTCATTTGTGGATCTGGTCACACCTAAGACCGTAAAAGAGGAAGTCGTAACTTCCAGCACTGGCGTTCAACATTAAGGGGATAGTGTAACAACTGATTGACCCGTATCAGTACAATGGCTCAGGTGGGATGCCTTACTTGCCTGCGATAAGTCGTCTCAGTGAAGCAGCACTAGATAAAAAGAGAAGTGGAAATCCGTCCTGCATCAAGGAGGCACATTACATGCACTCTAAGGATTCCTTCGTCGTCATATGACTGAAAAATTGTTTAATATGATGTTAAACCCCAAGGGATTTCCCTGCTTTCATTGTTCTTGGGGTCTTGGTGGCAGTAAGCAGTCAACAGTGTCCTCAGGTAGTTTTGCATGAAGTTCATTGAAGACCACTGTTTTCCACCAATGTGACATTAGCAGCAGGTGGGAGAGTTTGCCAGTGACTTGTACATGGGTCTGATTACAATTAACAGTGCTCTGTTATGTGAACAGTCTTGATGTTTAGGAACTCTTGTTTCCTATTAGAAAGAAAAACATCGAAAACATTATTAAACTAATATACTAAGTTAGTGGGCTTTATGTAAATGATTATCATGAATGTTTCGTGGCTGTAGGGATTGCATCGCAATATCTCAGTGGTAGGAATACCCAGCCAGGGCTAATACTTGAAAAGTTTCAAGCTTTGAAATTAGCAGAAGATCCTAGTCTTGGAAAGGGAAATAATGGGTTCCTCTCCTGTGCATTCATGGTGTCTTATGATGGTAAGCAGTCAACGACAATGGTAAGTCGTATGGACAGTGATACACAAGTCGAAGATCACTTGACTTCCAACATGTAATCCATGCATATGTCACCCATGGGAAAGCTCCTTAGAAACTTACCAAAGGTCGGTGGTTTACCTTCAGTTTCTTTAACCTTAAAACTGACTGACTGCCATTCTACATGTGAAAAGAAGCAGCATTCAACAACATTCAACTAAATAAATAAATCAAATTAACAAGAGAAGAAACACCAAGTGTTTCCCTACATGTATTTCAGATTCGTTGAGAAGTACTTACAATTGCTGGCTGCGGGTAAAGACAAGGCTGAGGTGTTCCATTTGACTAGTGAGGCATTGAAGGGGGAGGGCATTCGTTTAAGAACTGTGGAAGAAATACGAAAGGTGAGGTGTGATACTGGACACAGTTTTTTGAATATGATCCTTTGAACAGGCAAAGAAAACAGATACATTAAGAATATGTCAGACTAAAGACCATTGAACACTGTCCAGATAAATAGTTTGATATGTTTTTAGCTCGTCTGTATATAGTACAGGCATAGCTTTATATGTCTTACCTTGAGCGTCGGTGTCGATTAATAGAGAAAGTAATGTTAAATAAAATGTTCAGGGATATATCTTAAGAATGACTGTAGGTACTGAGCTCAAGGTTTGCACACTTGTAGAGCACAATAGCACTTGGGGGATATTCCATTGTTGTTTGGATGTGTGCATAGTAAGTACCATAAATTACTGAATTCAGGACTTAGTGTATTGTGTGTAAGAATCAATGTTAACGTGAAAGACAACACCTGACTAATATTTATGTCCACTGAAAGACTACCATTCAAAGTATTTTAAACCGGCGTTAAATTTTTTTTTTTTCAACCCAGTAGAAGTTTTGTGAAACTTCGTCTTGTCACAGCGTAAGCGCGTCTCCATTATCAACAGCAAGGTGACATCATGTTTACTCTAACTCTCTAACGTCGAAGGTATTTCCTGTATAATAGTCTAAGCAGTAGCCTATGGCAGATTAAAGTCGTGGACTTCAGCAATGAAGGACCAAGTGATAAATAGCTTTCTCGGAAATTGGACATATTGGAGGGATATTTCTTGCACGGCTATAACTCTTCATATAGTTCCTACTATATCATTTATGTAGTTTACGAGTAACCTGCAGATGCACGGCCTCATAGCCTCCATAGGGGTTGTGCGCTGGTACCAGTAATACTGACCCCTATTAAATGTTTACAAAGTTACAATAGGATTGTTGTACAACTGGATTCCTGCTCAATTCTGACACAAGTGGAAATAAATCTAAGCACCACTTAGGTCGATCTAGGCATTCAACTATCACTTGATTTTATGCTTTAATTTTCTATTAGTGTCTTCAAAGATGAGAGCAGTGCTGATCTAGTTATCGCGGACAACAGAGAAAGCATCTAGGCGTAAACATTACTTCTAGTTTATCTTATAAAAGAAAACAGTGAAAACATCCCTTGTATGCGAGAAAGACAAAGGGCAAAATTTAAATTCATCAGTTCTAATAAATTTAGAGAAAAAAATTATAATTATTTAAATATTTAAATTTTTATAAGGTTTAATTAATTTTAAGCATTGTCCAATTAGATGCCGTCTTCTCATTCCCATAAACCTTCAGCACTGACTATTACATGGCTTGTAAACCAACAGATGGTACATCTGTTGTTGTCCGTAAATGATATAGACCTATAGGGAGATATTCCATCAGTGATTCCATGTTTACATATAAAGTACTGTGAATTACTGAATTCCTGACGTAGTGTAATGTGTATAAGAATCAGTGTTAAAGAAAGTGTTAAGTGTGGTATCTTAAAAAGTACCGCATGTATTGAGCTCAGGGTGTGCACAGATGTAGAGTAGAATAGCACAAGGGAGATATTCCATCACTGATTCAGTGTGTGTATATTAAGTACTGTGAATTACTAAATTCCTGACTTAGTGCATTATCTATTAGAATCAACGTTAAACAAAATGTTATGGGTGTTGTCTCAAAAAGTACTGCTTGTATCGAGCTCAGAGTGTGCACGCATGTAGAGCACAATAGCACGAGAGGATGTTCCTTCGTTGATTGGTTGTGCACATATTAAATAACGGAAAGTACCAAATTCTTGACGTGTGTTGGGCATCACAGTTAAACAAAACGTTAGGGTTGGTGTCTTAAAAAGTATTGTATGTATTGACCTGAAGTTTTACAAGTATATAAAAAACAATGACACAGGGGTGATGTTCCATTGCTGATGCTCTCTGTGTGCATATTAATTACTGTAAATTATCAAATTCACAATTTCAGTTCTTCATGCATTGAGCTGAAGTTTTGCATTCATGTGTCTCATACAGGCGAGCTCTTTGGTAGCCTTGCTACTAATTCTAGGTTTTAGAATTTTTTCACCCGAGTAAAATGCACATGAAACATTGATTCTATGATGACCTTTTCTGACCACATTGGGAACAATGATGTGTCATTAGGTTTTTGCCACTTAACACACCCAGACAGCTAGATTTCATCATGCAACATACATATACATATAGATCTCTGGATTCATTCCCCAACCTTATTTCAAGCTAAAACTATAGATTTGATGTTACTGACGTTCTGTAGTATGGATCCCAACAGACCACCATAGAATCTGATGTTGTAATACCATTTTACTCAATTGAAAAAATTCTAAAACATAAATCTAGCAATTTTCCTGGAAAGTGCCCAATGGTATTCATTTGATATCTGCATGTACTTCATTTTAGTGTGTTGTTTGCCTTTAAGTTTCTCCAGATTTTGATGGATTTTAATTCATCAGTGTCTTTGTATTATTCATAAACTGCATATTTAGGATACTTGAAACATTAACATTGTGCTACTTAGCATGTAGGTTGAAAGCATCCCATAGTTATTTTTGAAGCCCCAAAATTTGTCCTCGAATCTGCATTTAAAAAAAAAAAGTGGATTGAAGGACGAAGCCATAAATGACTGATAAAGCAGTTTCAGTAAATCTAATATCCAGTGAAGTGAATTTGCATTTAAGAATTTAAGAATTGCAGGAAGAAAACTATTCAGTAACTGTTAAAACATTTTCAGTTCAGCTGTTCAGATAAGCTAGTTCAAAAAACAAGTTCTTGATTTTTTTTTTTTTTTTTTGTCCTTCAACTTGGTGGAAGCTTTATGGCTAGCTCTTTGGTACTGGATATCAGTATGAATATGAAATGCTCTTTTCTGTCCCCCTTGTTTTTTGGAGTACATGCCGTGTTGTAGGCTTATGACATTCTCCTTTTTCAGCTTGTTTTATAGATGTTTTAAGTGCTTACAAAACTCTTGATTGTCCTTTCTCTGGATTATATGGTTTTAAAGGAACAAGAGAAGTTGAGGCCACCTGTAAACAAAGAGAGTGAGACAGTCCAGCCGATTTCAGCCAAGGATGTGTTTGGGAGGATCGCAGAAAAAGATAGGTCTGGGGAAGAGGTGGTGGATCATGGCAGCGAAGAGTACAGGTAGTCCCTGCCCAAATGGTGTGAAATAATGACTGTCACTGTGGAATAGGGACACAAAGTGCTTGTGCATGGAACACCTGGGCCGAGTTCAAAAGTGCATTAGCAGTTAAGCTCATTAACTAGCCTGGGCTAAAGTCATATTAGTATTGTAATAGGTTGAGACAGGTATTAAGATTTAAACTGGGCTTAATACACTTTTGAACACCTGACACAAGGAAAAAAATTTTGCAGTGTGATGACTCTGGAAGCAGGACATAAAGTGTGCAAAGTTGATGACTCTGGAAGCGGGACATAAAGTGTGCAGTGATGACTCTGGTAGCAGGACAAAAGTATGCAGAGTGATGACTCTGGGAGCAGGACAGAAGTGTTCTAGTGATGACCCTGGAAGCAGGACAAATATTGTGCAGAGTGATGACTCTGGGAGCAGGAGAAAATGTGTGCACATTAATGACTCTGGAACCAGTAACAAATATAACTCTGGGATCAGGACAAATAGACTTTTCTGAATTCTCCATCAAGAACATGTGATTGACCAATCATAAGCAGTATTGTTGCAAATTGGTCAACGGGATGTCCAACACTTTAGTTACAAATGTTCAATCTTTCTGTGACTCCATGACATCACCGTTGCTTTTATTGGGAATAGAATGAAAAGTAACATCACGAGAAGGGGTGATGGGACGTTGGATGTTTTGGATCCATCTTTAATGTGGTATGGGGCAAAAAATCATATGAACCTGTTAAAACATGTTGAGTATTACACCGAGCTATATGTGAAAATAGTAAGAAGTCTGTCAAGTGGAATGAGGAATGAAAATGTGCAGTGTGGAACAGTGACAAAAAATATATGATACAAGAGGGAAAAGTGTGCATTGTTGTATAGTACAAGTAGGAAAGTTTTGTGCTGTGTTACCAGGTCTTAAGTGTATGTGACATGCCCCTTGTCCACTATTTATCTTGAATGTACAACTTATTGTGTATTGTTCAGCCATGATGTAAAAACCGTGGTACGTGACATTTGTGGATGTAGAGTGTGCGAAATATCCATCACTGTTCAGCTAAGATGTAAAGAGAACAGAATACTTCTGTCAGTGTTGACCTAATGGAAGATTACCACAATTTACAATGGACACAAACAATGCAGTCGCTGTGAGTTCAAGTCCAGCTCATGCTGGCATCCTCTCCGGCTGTACGTGGGAAGATCGGCAGGGATGGTTGTGGGTTTTCTGTGGGCTCTGCCCGGTTTCCTCCCACCATAATACTGGCCAAGGTCCTTTAAGGGAAATATTCTTGAGTATGGTATAAAGTACCAATCAAATAAATAAACACTATAGATTCATGTGATTTAGGAGCGAGATATATTGTCCATCTGCATGTAAAGTGTCCACAACAGTTTACCAAGGGTCTTAGTCATTGAATGTTACGTTAAGTGCTAGGAACATAAATGTGCGCTAAAATTGCTTGCATATAGTATTATATAGTGACGTGTTGTTTGCTTTTATGGAGGTTGGCTTCAAAATTGTACAGTTCTGACAGTTTAGCGACTATATACCATCTAGGCAGAAACATAAATTTACTGAATTCGTAGGCCTGCTCCAACGCTAAAGCCGTATTCCTAAAACATTTTGAGTTTGTTTGACATACACTGGATCAGTGTGCTTGACTCATCACTACGTGACCCACATGGTCTGGGTTACAGAGTACATTGCAGCTAAGCTACTTTGGGAACATTGTTGTTACAATCATAGTTATCAATATATGTATACAATGTTCTAATATTATAATTGTTCCTAAACACTAATCAAGTGGATTTTTTTTTTCATTAAAAAGGGATAAAAGTTATTCCGAACTCACAAGCTTAAATTTAGCCATTAAAACATAAGGCATATCCTGAAATCAGTGTAAACAGATATACTTGTTCATACAATTATACCTAACATAACAATTATAACGTAAAATAAACCTATGTTACAAAGCAATGTTATTTAGATTCTAGTTATACGACTATCACACAACTATACTCAATCAATTTTGCAAGAAATTCATCCTCAAAGTGTTTGCTAGAGCACTTTCTAATATGCATACATTTTGTTGAAGGAAACATCTGTAAATTAAAAAAAAATACAGGGGTTTTGCTAATATGGCAGCAATATATAAAGTACTTGGCATAACGTAAACAGAAATTAAGCATTTTAACATCAGTTTTAGAAAATTTATTCTTTAAGTACCCATGGATCAATGCTATCCCAATGTAGATTGTATGTGAAGAGTTGTGTCCCTTGGTCCTCATTTGACTTTTAAGTCAACAAACATACTCTCACAAGGCATTATCATGGCATACATATACATGTATGATGTGTCCCTGTGGATTTTAATAGGAAATCAACATTTATAAATGCTTCGGTAAAAGAGTCAGTCAGATGGCTTGCCAGCCTTGGATAATCAGGCATTGGTTAGTTATTAATGCCTCCTGCAAACATTTTTCTAATTCATCCAGTGACCTACCACAAAAAGTATCCTTAACATGAAAATGGCTTTCTATAAATCATCTGACTGTATTATTGTGAAGAGTTCACTCTGTTCAATAAAAGCAGCTTGATTTATGTGAGTTTTGGAGAACTACTTACATTACACTTTATAACTCTTTGATATTCATGGCATTACTTTGTCATGTGAATGTTCCATTATTGAGACAGCATTAGAAACCAGTTCATTGCTGCTACAAGGACATCCTCATCAATAGCATCTTATTTGTGTATTTATTTGATTGTTCCTTTAATACACACCACACATCAAAGAATTTTTTACTTGTGTCAATTTTATGGATGAAGGAAACCAGAGTGCCTGGTATAAACCAACCTTTGGTAAGTCCCCGACATGTGGCATGCACAGACACACTTCACTGGTGGAAGACAAGTAATCTTCAGGGAGTCACCACTCAGGTGTCGTCGTCTTATTATTACCCAGGCAGTGAGAGCAGTGCAATTTACAAATTCCCTGTACAAGGCTGGGTTTGAAGTGTATGAACCTGCATCTTGTGTGTCCCAGCAACTGAAAGGCAAGCGCCTCTAACATGTAGACAGTAAGACTACAATCTGTTCCTCTCTCGAGGAGTCATATTATAAATCAGAACAAATCGGTCATATGGAGAGCACTATTAAATCTTTCAAAGGTTGTAACAATTCTTTCCTTTGGCGAATGCCAGGATATAAATAACTAGTTTCCTGAAATCTCAAAACTTATTTCACAAAGCAAAGTGGAGTACATAGTAGCAACGACTAACAATTTCAAATTGGTGGAATGATTTTAATGGCAGTTGAAAATCCATTGTGTCATCTTACTAATAACAAATTGGTAGATGAAACCAAGACAGGTTATGTACTGTATTATCAATACACCAGTCCTGTATAATACATGAACATCAGGGAGTTAAGAAGCATTAAACAACCAGAGCTGTAGGCACTTACATTAACTTTGAAGTCAAAGATGATAAATCAGCAGTCAGTACATCATCAATAAAATGAGTGGTTCTATTGATGAACATTTAACAAGCAGATATAATACTGAAGACTTAGGTACTGATGAATTACAAAACAGAGATGAGAACAAGTCTGTCAGTGTGTAGCACTGATATTAATGTAAAGAAACATTAAACAAGCAGTATTATGGATAAATTCCAAAACACTGATGAAATATCAGTAGTCCGTAACCATGGATATGGTATATCACAGATATGTGAGTGTATTAAGAAACATTCCATAAGTAGTACTGATAAATTCCAAACCATAGACTAAAACAAGACAGTATCAGTTTGTAACCATGGTAACTGTACGTATATCACAGATAATGCCAGTGTGTTAAGAAACGTGCAACCAGCAGACTTGTATAAGTTGTACTGACAAATTTCAAACCATAGATGTAACATTACCAGTCTGTATATCACAGAGCACACACTGTTAAACCGGTTATATATCTTGCACATACCCTTAGTACATGGACAGCGACCGTAGGGAAAAAGAAATTATCTAAGATAAGCAACTTTTCAACATCAATCTTTGAAGAGTACATACATATAATCTCCATCCAGTTAACTGTGTAACTAGAGTTCAATATGTCCATATATGTTAACATGTAACAACTTTATTAGTAAAGCACAACAGTTTGCTATCATGTATAACAGACATCGTGAACAATTTAATAATAAAAAGGGTGTAAAAAGGTATATCACAGGTTGATCATGGACAGCACTAAACAACAGACACTATATCATGCAATTAACTCAACATGTCAGTGTAATAAAATAAAATGTAAACGCTATTTAGATTCAGCTGTACACAAACATGAAAACATAACTAAAAGTGTCTCATCCTGCAATCCAACCAATCTTTCACACACATTGTAGCACCTTAGTCATTGTTCATATTCTATCATATTATGCAAATATGATAAAAATACAAGAAATTTTAGAATGTGAAAAGTGAGTCTTTCCAACTTTATGTCAATAATGAACAAAACACTAAACAGGCCATTCAGAGCAATCAAAGATATGCCTTCACATAAATAGAGATTGCAATGTCTTAACCACTACCACTAGGGTTGATGGAGGTTAACTCCCACATGTGACCTCAGCAATCAGGTTAGAATATCCCATCAAATATGCTGCTGAAATTGTTAGGTGTCTTCTCCTTTGGGCTGTTAAAGCAAAGTGTATATATTTTAATGATTTTCTTATTGAATACATAGAATGAATATTTAAGAATTTTGTTTATTTTTAAAATAAAAGAGTAAAATACTGTGAAAACTTGGATGTTAAGAAAACCAAATCTACTGTTGCAATTTGTTTTCCTATAAAAATTTTATACAGAATTTAAATTCTGATGATTTTCAAACTTGTAATTTTCATGAAACTGAGCTACAAACTGGTGTTTTCTAAAATACCATTGATACTTATCACAATACACACACTCAAAACGCCAACCTTTCTCACCTGGAATTTTTAGAGAAAAAGTCTCCATTGTGGCACACAACAGGGCTCTGGCTCATGAAGTCTGGCTTGGTAGTATTTGTCATATTCCAAAGCTCTTGTTTGTCCTGTAGTTTTGGTCTACTTCTCTCAATGTCCCCAGGGCCCAGCTACAAGAAGATATACAGTTTACTAATAAACAGTACGATGACATATATGATTATCATGTGTTATACCCTGGAAATAAAAAAAACAAAACAGATAAAGAACAACATATTAACATTTGCAGAGTAATTTATAGTTAGCATAAGAGATAAAAACTCTGAAGAGTTCACGTAAATTGTAAACCTTGGATTTGGTGTTCTTGTTTTTGTTAGTTTATATTGCTTGTAATAACAAATATTCATTTAACAGATCAACATGATCATGATGATGCTGGTCAAAATAACTTCTATTTTATCTTTCCATTAGTTCAAGCTTTACTGTAATTCTTCAACCTTTTAGCATCTTTGCAAGGTGTTTATTCAAGCATATTCTGAAGGCATTATTCTGTGTGGACCAATAATATACTTTTTGTGAAGCCCTGAAAACTGGTCAGTTCAATCAATGTACTTTTGTATTCAAAATCAAATTTAAAATGTGCACAAATTTCACTGGAAGTCAATACCTATGAAGATTTCAACAAAAATAAAAGTACACTGACATTGACCTGAATTCTGATTGCACGTACCTGGTCTATACACAACGGTTCACTTGACAATGTGGACAAATCCTTTGTTGGCTTCAGATGGAGGACCTCCTGGTTTTGGAGAGGAGGGCAGTTGTTCTCAGGTTGAGTTCTGAGACAAGAAGATGTTGGGGGTTTCTGGTGTAAAGCTGCATTTACTTCCTGCTCTAGACCCATTGCTTTGACAGGAGCAACCTTCATTCCGTCATCACCACAAGATATGGTGGCACCTGAGTGGGTGGCTGGATTACCCGACCTGATCTGTGAATCTTCAAACACCATGTTGCCTGCTGTGGTGTTATCAGCCATGTATGGAAGCCCTCCTCCATGTTGTCCAGGTAACTGGCCATTGCCTCATCATCAGAGCTGAAGGTTGGGGAGGATTTAATAGGAATCCCTGGCCTAAGAGGTAACATGCAGAGGTGAAACATCATAGCCTTTTTGATATGTTTACATGTATTTTTTTCTGTGTTTAAAGCAATGAGGACGCTTCACCCCCCCCCCCCCCCCCCCCGGCAACACACAGCAGGAATTTGATTTTATGATGTCCCAGATCATCATGAGGACATCATATTAAAGACATAACAACATTACAGGAGAAACTGATACGCTGTAACACTGCAGAGGTTGTGCAATCCATTTTTCACAATAAGAACCATATCTCAAGATTATAAAATATGCTACAACCGCATTAAATGCCAAATTTTACACTTCAGTGTTGACATTGTGTGTCTCCCCACTTATATATTTATAGTGCTGCCTCAATGTAACACCATACCGTAGACACCAGATATCATAATAGTCTCAGTCACACTGTACTGACATGGGGTCAAGAAAGAGATCCCTTCATGTTGTGATCCAAGTATTAAACGTACAGCACCAAGACAGATAATTTTATTGCATCCTCAGACATTTAAATTGATTCTCATGATTGTTTCTCATTTGAGAGATCCTGCAGGTTGAACAGAAAAAAATCAGACATACGTTTGAATGTACTTCATTGATGTTTCACCGCTTATTCAAGAATATTTAATCTTTAAATATAAAGGCTGTTTATAACAGCTTTATGAGTGGAGAAACCAGGGCACAACCCACTGGGAAAGCCAAATATTTTCTGAGGTTCTTTACTGACAAACCTCCTGGTGCAGAACAGGTTGAGCATCTCAAATACTGAGCCCTGTCACTTTGTCTTTTGGCCCACCAACTACATGTACATGTACATACTAGATGGTGGTAGTCTTTTACACAGAAAATATCATCGAGAGCCCTAAAACCATCTGGTAACTGGAGGGGCAAACAGGTGACAGGGCTCATTATTTGAAAAGATCTGCTTAAGACCAGGTCATGTCAGGATTCAAACACAAGGACCAGCAAATACATACCTCACTGTCTTCTTTTGTGTATTATCCTCATACATCTGTCTGGCAAACACAAAATCCCTTGCCCTTGGGATACAAGGACTGTAAAATAAATAGTCAAAACACTAGCCCCATTACCACAGTAATGAAAGAAGTGGTGAAACTTAAACATATGGCACACTGTAATTCTTCTGATTTTCAGGACAGATTCAAGTAAAGCCGAAAGCCAAGAAACTTTATGTTTTTTTCCCCTTTTGTTTTGGAAAAAATGTGTATATTTTTCATTAAATGCCCTAACATTGTGAGAGAAGAGAAACTTTGTACACCTGTTAAAGTTATATGTATATTGACTAAAAAGAGCATAACAGGTGTCCTAAAAATTAGATTTACAAAGTAACTTTGTACTCAAAACCATTAGAACATCCTGAGGCCTAATTCAGCATTGTTATTTCAGCTTAGTCACAGTAGAAATCGACCTAATGTATAACAAATCAATTGAAAATGGACTTCCGATGTCAATGGTCAATTGCAACCTCTTCCGCAAACATATGCCTACAAAATATTGGTGGCTAAAGACTTCAGACAAGCAATGCATATGTTAATGTAAAGGCATATAAGGTGTCCTGTACTGTAGATGTCTGATGGAAGCCAACTTTTGTCCCTAAACAAAATTTACATTTATTTTCAATGACAAGCTCTTTTTAGTATGCTGTGAACAATTTCTCTGAATGAGGTCAGCAAAATACAGCAGCTAAAAATGATAAACTCTAATCTGAGTTACCTTCATTCTTAGTGTAACAAGCATGGCATGAATAACAAATCAATGGCTCAGATAGTGCTCGCTTGCTGCCACTATCAGGCCCTCGACCTGAGGTCACATGCTCAAATCCACCTACTGCTCTTTCAACTGCGGCCTTAAGACAATACACAGGTTTGGCAAGTGCCTGACGACAGATGGTGGTTTGTTCCAGTTTCCTCCACCCATAAACCTGACCGCCATCATAAATGTAAAACATTCTTCAGGATAACATTAAAGCCCAATGAATGAATCAATCAATTAATCAATCTTGACCAATCAATCTAAAAGGACAACACACATTGAGCGCAGAAGTGATGTTTGCTTTATTCTCAGGAGCACCAACCTGTCTGACTTGCTATCTTGACTCTCCCTATCACCACTCTGTCCAGACAAAGTAACATCTACATCTTTACCAAAAGCTGATTTAGTTGCTTCATTCCCCTTCGACGTTACTTGCCAGGCAAAGACCTGTCCCTGTTTATGGGGTTGCCTTCGGGTGTTCTCTATTTTTTGTTGACCTAGTCTTGTGGCGTAGCTTGAACTCTTAGGACAGCCTCTGTCTGAAGATGTTGTCTGTCGAGCCAAAGATTCATGAGGTTCAAAACGATAGCCTGACTGATCTTGGCCACTTGGCTGATCTTCATCTAAGGTAAGGTCACAAAATTCCTGTTTGTCAACCTTTCCTTTGCTCCACATGGTTCCTAGGCCAGTTACCTTCTCAGTTTTTAACCCATAGCCTTCACCTCTTTCTAGGTAGTCATATCCCCCAAGATGGCCTTGACCCTTGGCTAAGAAACCTTGACCTTCTGGCTGACGACCTTGAGTAGCCAAATGATGACCTCTGAAAACCCTGTCCTGATTGGCTCTGCCAGTTTTTTCAGATCTGCTGAGGTTTTGCTTCTGGCAGCTACTGTCACGATGCAACCCAGCAACATTCGACCAGCCCGTGAAACTTGTGTAATGCTGACCACCTGCTAGAGCCTCGCCGTAACTGGTCCGAGTTGCGTATGGCTGGGGACCGTCTTGCGAGCCTGTGTAGCGCTGGTGTCTGGTCATTGTGGGCAACATTATCTCCCCTTTCCTCAGCAGCACGGCATCCTCGTCTTCACTGTCCTGGAAGTCTTCTGGCGTGTTATACTGGATGGCTGACCACTGGCTGTGGGGGTGTCTGTAGGCCGAACTCCCCATACTCCTCTGCTTCATCACTGACATGGAAAAAATGCACAACAGATGGTGAATTCACATGACTGTAATGAGGTTTGCTCTGCACAAATATCTTCTACACCATGTTTTTTCCACTGAACACCACTTGAGAGAGACGTGCCTACCCCTAGTAAATGTAATGTGGACAAACACGTGTACAAATCAAATTTTACGTGTACAAAACCGCAGAACAATGTGGCAGATATATTTTCAACCCTTCTTAAAAATCACTTCAAATAAAAACACAAATGCAAGAAATAACCTTTTTGCTTTTGTCACTAAAACAGATTGAGGTAAGATTGAGTATTGCCAACTGGGTGTCTGTTGTTAGAGGTGTCATCAGTTGGGCTGAGGACCTTGGCTGGTAAGGGCATACAATGGGCATTACACACATTATACTTACCTTAAAATGAAAACTCTGAATACAGGAAAACCTAGAATAGCAGTGCCCAGGTATCCGTTCTGGGCAGGATTAAAGTACTAACATCGATGGTTAATAATATAAATACAGTATGTTTAGAAAACTTAGAAACTGGTCTTTCTACATCCGCTGGTGCGATACCAGCTGTAGTATTCCCCTAATAGCGGTTTACAAATACCCTGGTACTGCTAATCCGTGTTTTCCTCTATTCCAGATTTTCATTCCGGTCATTAGGCCTTCCCCGTAAAAAGACAGAATAAATAGGTCACCATTCGGAAATCCTTCGCTAGCTACATTTAAGCTATTTTAATTCGCAAGTTGCGGGTTACTTACTAAATCCACGATGTAATTTGAACGCTAAAATACTGGATCTGATACTAAAAATGGACCATAAAAATAAAAAATGAGATCGGACTTTGGATTTTATCTTCCTGTGTGTATGCGGTCTAGGCATATTTCACATGTTTGGCATACTAAATATGCCAAACTCGTACAAATAGGCAAACTAAAAATATCAAAACACAAACTAACTCAGCAGGGGCAATTTCACGGAACCTTATCCAAAAACAGAAATTTCGAAGAAAAGCTTCATTTCAATACGGCTCTACAAGGTGGAACAATTTCCTTAAAACCAGATTAGACAGCAATACGCAATATACAGTGTTGAATGATGAGTTCACACATCTCTGTAAACTTTGCTAGTGGTTTACACCTGGCACTCTAGTTTCCTCTTCCTGATAAAACTGACCAGGATCATATAACTGGAAAAGTACAGTGTTCCAATCAATCTTCAGCGCATCAATTGTAAAAGGCATATAACAGTGAAGTACACTATATCCATCCTCACTTTATGCAATGAACCAGTTTAACCATATATTACAAGGGTGAAGTCTGACAGCAATTGGTGCTTCAAACATTGATTATGATAAGAAAGGTATAAGCATGGCCTAAAAATTATGTTGTCAAGATTTAACAGCTTGTATCTTCTTTAAAGCTTGACTTAAATTCAGATTGAATATATAATTCTTCTGCTACTCGGTGCAATTTGACCTGAGCATTAAACAAGAGGAATAGGAAACACAACATCTCCTCCTTTTGTACTACTGAAAATTCAAAAAAACATCTTTAGTAGCATTACCTATCCCATTCTGTGATCTGATCAGCGTTGGACCTGCTGCGATACTGTGCCTTAAATTTACCTGGAATCAAATCTGGAAGAGAATCTCCTTGACCTGAAAACAAGCATATATTAACAGTCAGTACATGGTAGAATACAAGGGTTAAGATATTGACATTTTGAGCTAGACGAATGTGCTTTGTCTGTGCACGGGCTAAAGTGGCTAATGAAGTTCATAAAATTTATAATGGGTGTCCTTTTATAACTTTTTCAAACTTTTCAATCATTTTAACAGTATAAATTATACAGGAAAGCATAGATTCAGTCAGAATTTGAAATCTGGCCGTCTCATTTCCAATTTATAACCTTATCAAAATTTAGGTCGTTTAAATGAAAAAATAAACATGACTTAATGGCGTGAAATACACTACATGCCATTCGTATACATCAAAACAGTATGGAAGTGGACAAAATGCATCAAACCATCTCTTAAGTGTGTAAAATTATGAATATTTCCATGACCATTCTTATGATGACTGGGCTGACTGTGAGGTCGTCATTTTTGTTTTGAGCTCTTAAAACATTTTGACCACTGGAATATTTATTTACGTGTATTTTATTTATTTTGGTGTCTTACGCCGCACCTCAAGAATATGTCAATATGCAGAGAAGGTTAACAGCAACAGGTGTTGTACATTAAGGATTATATTGTTTTTTTTAATTGTCTGCTGAAGAATTCGTGGGTGGAGAAATTAAACACAAAAAAGGCCTAAAACTTTGCTGCTAACATAATTAAAATAAAGCCACAGTAGATCTAGCGGATTCGAAGTGTGTAAAGAAGAAGATTTGAGTAGTGCAACCTACCTGACTCGTCCATGTTGTCTGGGTCGTCTTCTCTGTTATTAGTGATAACATATCAAGCTCTTCCCAGCCTTCAGGTCTCTGCCGTACCACGCTAGCAGTAGCTTCATTAGGAGAGCGAGGCTGCGATGTACGCTGGCCAGTGGTGAACCGCAATGGCTGAGGAGGTCTGTATGCAAATCTCTCCAATAAACCATTCATACCTGTACCGGTGTTCATGTTTGCCTAATTAACAGAAGAACCATGCAGATGAATGTGCTTTGTCTGTGCACGGGCTGAAGTGGCTAATGAAGTTCATAAAATTTATGACGGGTGTCCCTTTTATAACTTTTTCAAACTTTTCAATCATTTCAACAGTATAAATTTATACAGGAAAGCATAGATTAGTCAGAATTTGAAATCAGGCTGTCCTCATTTCCAATTTTCTCCTATTTTCCCTATCTCTCCCATTGTTAATTTTGTAAAAACAGGGCGTTTCAAAGACACTGAGATACCCATCTGGCTAAACCTCCACAGGTAAGGGTCTGATACCATATATAAGCTATTCTTGGTAAATAGAGAAAATTTTAATTAAATGGCAAGTTTTTACTAAAAATTTCTCCCTTAACCTCCTCTAAGAACACTTTTTATGTATTATTGCAAGAGTTACCCAGAAGCAGTCTTTCTATGACACCATTCTTGTTTTTTTGAAAGTGGGTGGGGGGGGGGGGGGTCAATCAATCAAATCATATTATGTTTCCTCTGCTGTCTAATATGAACTTATATCCAGTATTTGTTCAGCAATCAGAAATTAAAGGAATTTCTCTGAAACATTTTACATTAGTATGCACATACATAACAGTATACAGGGTCATAAACTTGAATGCTGTCAGAGCTTAATATCCAAATTTTTGTACGATTCTTGCCTTCATTTTCTTGAGACTAGGTGTGTCTGAGAGACTCTGAGCCTTGGTCCTGAGATTGTCCATTATAACAGCTGACAGGGCCTAAAACGAGGCTCCCCACTTGGGAGGGGTGTGGATGGAGCCCTCTTCATGGATCCTCGGTTAGACACTGGGATTCCAGTCTTACAGCACTCATGGCCACAAAATGACTTGTTGAGACACCTGTTGATAACAAGACCGCCTCTCACCTTCCAGCCGTGGTGTGGCTGTGGTAGCTGTGACGGAATACAGACTGATATAAATCAGTATATGGGGTGCGTTCCTATTATCTGGGTGGCATGACTGTCTATAAACGTACAGAAGATTTTATGACCCCAATTTAATGAAAGCATAATTTCTACATTTTCCTTCCATAATATATGTAGCCATATAAACATACATCTTTGAACCTGATATTTAAACCAAAAAAAATGTGTAGTAGAATCAAGGTAGCTTAGCTGATTTTAAGCATAGAGAATCAAGAAATATATACTGTACCTCCATCTTTCACTGATTTAGTGTTGTTTCCTTGAAAAGAGGATTCTGAATCCTGGATGAAAGTATATATATTGTTATGAATGAAGAAGTTATCACATATACAGACATAAAAAATATGAAAATGCCTCTACCTACCTTTTCTTCTCCTCTTTTTTTTTTAATTTTTTTTTCCACAGAATTTATGTGGAATGAACAGGTTTTAATCTCACATACAGTGCTTCCTGCTGTTAGTCTGACATGTCTGAAGCACTATCGTGTCATATTGGTTTTTTTCTCCACCAAATACAAATCATTCAATTTCACAACTGAATGCATGTGATCGACTAATCATTTAATCAATTCACATGAAGCTTTGTATTCATAGGTCAATACTGATTTATTATTTGATTTATTTAATGGTGATTAACAGCCAACTCAAAGAATTTTTCTCTTCAGTGATGGCAGTAAAGTTTATAAGCAGAGGAAACCACAGTGACTGTACTAACCCACTAATCTTTGCATTTAATAGTATCTGACAATCTCAAGTAAAGGTATTTTGGAAATTATACCTTTAAATGGCTAGTCTGGTTATTATTATTCTAATTTTGATAAGCTAGTTCCTTTACACAAACCAAATTCAAATCCATCTAGCCAATGATCACTGATCGAGCGGCCAACATGTTTGTACAACAATTTCACTCAAAACCACATTTAACATAAAACATGAAGCCAATGAAACCAAATAAATGCTTTAATTTATTATTGTTATCATTTAGAACAACTTTAAAGGCCAAATGTAAGACATACACATTTTTTGTATATCGATCAGTAAACCATAAATGTACATACTAAAGTCATTACCAAATACACAACTAGATTCTACTTTGAAATAGTACCTCTTTGATCCCATGGTATTATGCCTCAAGACTTACCTCCCCTTGTGCTCCTGAGCCTGTACCTGTGTAATACGGTGTGTAAGTGCTTTGGACATCCAGCCCACTGTGGTAAACAGAAATCAGAAACCGCACATGTACGGATACAATGTGTGAATACCATAAATATTGTTGAAGAGAAAAAATTATGACCCTGTCGACAAAAATCAAGAGGTGGGATCAATTTCACTTTTCAGCTATCCTCACCATACAAATGGTGGGATACAAACGCTGTCCAGTTATTTAAGTGTCTTACAAAAGAAGAAGCTGTTGGCTACTACTACTCGAAGCATAATGCCATTTGACTTAATGCAGCAGCCAAACTGGAGAGAGTTGAATTCAATGCCTCCACTTCACTGGTCATGGATATTGACTGAATCATTGAGGGGCGTACAGTTACAACTTGCAGGTGTTTAGGCAGAGTGTCCAGTCTGTTGCTTCAGCTCAATTCTCAACCAAAACTACCGCCTGAAGACTTAAGCATGAATGAGATAAGCTCTACAGAGATTTCTGGAAGCCAGGGAGAGGTGCATGCATGCAAATGGTCAACCACATGAATATTTTCCGCCTGAGAATCACCCCATTGTTTCATTCTAAACCTTTAACAGACGACCTGACTGTTATGATAATGGGTCACGTGTCATTGTGTCTCCGAATAAGTAACGAAAGAATATTAACTCTCACGAGAAAAAAAGGCATCAGTCGTGTACAACCGTCACGTGTTTTTGATCATTTGCATAAACCACTCCCACCTTCATTGCTGAAATCTTGCACATGCACTGTCACAGTGTAGACAGTTTTTATTAATTGATGTGTTGAAATCATTTGGCCCATTAAGATAGTACATTGAAGAAACGGACTGACATACTTTGGCTAATGTTTTATGAGTGTTCTAGCTCAATGCGAATTGTTTTACAGCCATTTCAAAACTGTCACAGCCAGAAAATTTGATTTGGCTGATAAGTTGATGTCACTGAACTATAAAGACACACCTTTTGTCTCACAAGTTTTTATTTCCATTTTGTTTTGAATGAAAACAGTTTCATGTGACAAATTCCTGTCACTGCACCTTGAGGAGACAGACTTAATACAAGGCAAACAGTCTGGTCCTCAGGCCACAGCAGGTTGTTAGCTTACCCCAGGTCCTCACTAATGAGGTAGACATCCAGGTGGTTGCCCTTGTTGGCTCTCTCCACACTAATTTTCCTCCTCCAGCTGCCTTCTCTCACTAGCAGTTGGTCACTGATAACAACAATATAATACATCTGTCTAACCTGTACCCATGAAACAAATTACAGTAATACTGTACGTAATTATCAAGATATTCAGTTGAGACCATCTCATCTGTCTACATTTAACCTGATTAGTGCCATACCTGACCTAAATTTTTATTAAATTATACAATTTCTCATTATGCCTGATTCTAAGAGATCTCATGATCTTGGAAAGGTGTTTTTGAAGTTTACTGGGAATTTAGGATGATGTCCCTACTGGAAAAATGTCAGCTGTAGCACCAGAAGTAATACTTATGGACATTTATTTGTTTTATTATCAGGTAACATTAATGGCAAAAAACAACACTAAAATGAAGTATATATGAGATGAACAATCATTAAAAAAGATCCAGGAAAAATAGTTGGATTTTTTTTTTTTTTTTTTTTGATTTTTATAACAGTAAAAATGGTGTCAAAATATCAAATTCGATTGTTGTTTGTTGTGAGCCAAAGGTATCAATAGCGTGACATCCATACTATTTGCCTAACATAATTCGTTTCAAGGTCAAATTGGTGAATGCATTCATAAATCTCTATGTAATATGCATTCTGAATGATAAAAATGTAGCCGTCTTATGTGTGTTAGTAGCACAAACTTTAAGTGACATCATCGGTTTAAATGTTGTAAGAAAAGGTCAGCACAGAATAAATTGTTCAACTGCACCTTACTAGGTTGAATAAATTGTTGAAAAAATGTAATGTAAAGTAACGTAATGTAATGTAATTCTTTATTTGTATAACAAGGATTCCCCACAACCCAATGGCCACTCAGGGGTCTCATCGAATACCACTGCCAAAAATAAATACCACTACTTTCATGGGCAGTTTTTAGTGGTCTTTCATCTGATACATACTTCATTTTAATGTTTCCTTCCCCTTTACTGGTAGTTATCAATATAATTAAAAGCACAGAAAACACTGTCATTAAAATTAAGCATATAACAGATGTTCAAAAAAACCATTAAACACAGTCCAGCAAAATACTGACTTTTTGTTTGAATTTTTCCACCAATTGAAAAATACTAGCAAAACATTGGATCCTGCAGTGGTGTGATGTGACAAAAGGGTATCAACAATGTCACATCCATATTTTTTTGTTTGAAATAGTTCATTTTAAGGTCCACTTGGTGCATGCATAGCTCTTGTATATGTATATGCTTATGTATATGCATTTTGAATGATGAAATCCAGCAATCTATGCAAGTTCAGTAGCAAAAACCTGATGTGACATCACTATAAAATCCAAAGTTTTGAACGCACTTCACTGGGCTGAAAAAAATTCTGAATAAATTAATCAAATTACTTTCCTCAACAGTTTTTAATGGTTTTTCTTCGGACATATAATTTATGTCAGTGTTACTTTGCCTTTAATACCAACAATCATGCCTGACTACTGTGGTAGATATAATGATATTTCCGAAAAGCACACCTGAGCTTGGCCTTTAGAATCACATTGTTGTCAGCATCTCCTATAAGTAGGACACAGAAGTGCTGACTGCCCACAGCTTTGTTGGACTTCACTGACTCTGGGTTGGCCAAGCACACAGTCACCGCTAACTCTGCAGACACCGGGCTGTACTTAACAATCTTGACAAAGAAACACAGAATATTAAGGCAAATCCTGAGGATATTATTCTAATATGCTGAAAAACTTACACTTTTTTTTTTTTACACAATTGGAATGAAAATTGCTCTTTCATATGCGAAATGGTTGACGAATTAGGGTATATATATGTACATCTGTCCAAGAAGTAAGCTTCAAAAATCAAAAACTGGCACCTTAAAAGAGAAAGTTATAACTTCCTCACTTGGCGTTCACCGTGAAGGGGACAGTGCTACGACTGGTTGACCCCTATCAGCATAATGGCTCGGGCGGGGTGCCTTACTTGCCTTCTTGGTAGGGTGACTCAGTGAAGCAGCACTAGATAAAAGAGCAGTGGAAGTCCATCCTGCAACAAGGAGGCACAGTACATGCCCTCTAAGGATTCCTTCGTTGTCATGACTGAAAAATTGTTAAGCACGACGTTGAACCCCAAGCACTCACTCACTCACTCACTCAAAAATCAAAAAGATAACAACTGTTCGATTGTTCATGTACCTGTTCGATTGAGAGTTCATACTTGGGGAGTTTGCTGACAGCATCTCGTAACAGATTACCAAATGGGGGATGTCGATTTACAATCTGAAACAAATCATGAATACAGAAGATCACTCATTCCTTCAAAATCAATCCATTCAGAAGTTTAATTAACACTTAACAATGACTATAAAGTTTACATTTTGGGGTTAACACCAGTGCACACAAAGACATGAAACCTTCTGATCTACCACTGTGATTCCATATATGTACTACTTTATCTCACATTTTCTAAGTTAGGAGTCAATTAACACAAATTAGTATTTAATAATACCAATTTTTAACCTATCACATGTTTCACTGAGTTTATTTCATTAGGTTGAGCAAACTGCTTCACCATTATTGCATCAAGCATGTTTGAAACAGGCTAAGAAAGAACAGGGAAACACAACACGATCCGGTTTAAACAAAGCCATTTCTGACAATAAATCAAAATTTAAAACCTTATCATTAATAATGTTTTCCTACTGAAGTTCAAATTCTGACACATTTGTCCTTAATAGATTAACATTTATATTATGGTCGTAAAAATTTTAATATCTAAATGTAGGACCCAAAATAACTCTAAACTCCTATTTCAAAGTTTGACTTTAAGCCAGGAACAAAAAGACAGATCCTTAATTCCCTGAGTTGCTGATACAGCAATATGTTACATGATACTGCACATGTACATGTAATTCTTGAAGCTTTTCACATTGTTCTATGTTCACGAATTAAATTATACTTTTGAAGAAGCCCTGAAACTGGCCAACCTAACCGATGTGCATGTAGTTTTGTTTAAAAACATAAAATGCACAAATTCCACTGAAAGCTGATCTTTCATCTTGAGGAATTAGAGTCATAAATACACTGGATTAAACTTTTCATTTGGTGATATCAGATTAGATTACCAGCTCTAATTCTCTGGGATTTGTTTCCTCAATCTTCTGAAAACTTGTAATGCCAGCATTGACAAAGGCATTAGACAGCATAGGGCCTGCGAGAGGAGAAAAGTGAAAACTAGTATGATTAAAGCTGCTCATGCAGTCACATTTATAGCCAAAAATTTATATCAATTATTGAAAATGATTTAAATGTAAGAAAAAATTTTAATCGATTTACTGGATATTAAACACCTTTCATGAAAATTCCAGCACCAGATACTGAACACTAGAATAAAAAGGGTTGTATTTTCCACTTAACTGGCTAATGCGAAATCTTGTCAGGTCCCTGATGCCACTCTGTCTCATACCATACATTTCAATAAGGTGCTATCAAGTTTATTGCTGTTTTAATACTATTAAACTTGAAATTAGCATGAAAGATGTCAAATGTCTGTTAACAAATAATGTGTGTCAATTATCAAATCTAAATCCAACATTCAAATACTGATCCTATGTTGTCGTTTTCATGGTTATATTTAACATATAGCCATCACACTCCTGTCATGAATGGAAAGGGTGAATGAAATTATGACAATAACCCAAAATGACATTGCAACATTATAATCATAACATGTTTCCACTAGTTGCAACATGTTTGTACAAAAGTGACTTGAATAAATGGATGAGTACAGTGAAGTAATAGTACCGATGCCCTCAAGTTGTTTGGTGATGAACTTGGAATTCTCCCAGAGTCTTGATTTCAAGCATTTACAGAGCATCACTGATGTCAGCAGAGTCTGAAAGTGAGGCTTGCTCCACATAAACTCCACAAGACCTAAAACATGCAAACGAAACAATTCATTTATTTATTTCTTCAAACTGTTTATTCATTAATGTAGTGCTTGAGAATATTAACTTTTGCAGTAGTCATGTTCGTAGACAGAGAAAGCTAGGCAGACAATGGGTAATAAAAACATAATGATGATGCTGCATGAAACACTTGCCATATACCATGACTGCATAAATCTTATTCTCTGTGAACACTAAGGAAATGTTGGGTAATAACAAAGTTTCCATTGTGCATGTATGGAAATTCAGGATCCATTAAGCCTTAATGCCAAAATCTAGCTTTAATAGACTTTTATTGTACTTACAAACACCATTTGGAAAGTTTTGAAAAAGAGCAGTACAAACCACATTTTTATGTGAACAATGATGACACATACATTCTGATAGCATTGGCACATCCTGATAAATAGAATGAACCCTAATTGCCCTAACTACGAATCTGACATTAACATTTCTATTTATAGCAAGCATATTAATAACATATTCTAAACAACAACAAAAAAAAAAACAGTACTTTCTGAGTGTATGTGTACAGAATTAAACCAGAAAAATACATCACAGCAACAGCATATGTCTCACATTTTGCAACCCTCTGAGCAACTCTGAAGATCTTGGTGGTGTCTTGAGCCAAAGCAAAATCCTGGATTGTGAGGCTTCCAAGCTGGGCTTGAATCAGACTGAAACACAGAACAGGAGAAATCCATGATTGCAAGGATATATATATGCTTAACATGCCTTCCCTCCTTCAACCCCTGCCCATGCCAGTCTTATATTCTCATCCCCAAAATCGCCTATTAAATCAAAACAACAGAAGTGAAGGTTGTGACTTACATGTTCAAAAACTTGGTGCATAGCTACAATATATTTCAATATCATCACTCAAAACTGACAACCATTACAGGGGAGAGAGACATTAAAAGTCCCATGCAATCCCTGGAACTACTCTTATTAGATACTGTGAAGTATTTAATTTTCATGTGGAACTAATTTTCGCAGATTTCGTGGTCAACAATTTGTCGCGAAAAAAATTATTCCAGCAAAAAAAATATCCAATATTGAATCATATACTACAGGTACTAGTAATAATGAAGTCAAATCTTTGCCAGGGTGATGGAAGATGCGCTACGAAAGCCCAATGGGCCAGCTAAATTTTTTATCAGCAGGGAAGGGAAATGATGGTTTAAATATATACAATCTCTGGTGCTAAGGCTTGGTGGGTATGAAACAAAGTGGGAGTTTGGTCGTTTTAGTTTGATCAATCTTTCTCTACGTAAAGTGAAAGAAAAAGTAGATACCAGCGTGTGCTGGCTTCTAAAGAATGTCACTCTGATACATGCTATCCCATTGGCTGTGTCTCTCCTGTGGTCCAATGAGTGAGCTTCTAACAAAATGTGAAGTGTGTACAACAACACAATGGCCGTTTGACAGCTAGGCCAATGTTTGCGGTTTCTGACCTGCTACAGAGGACGATTAAAACTGAAAACAATGCAAAACTTACCATGTTACTTGATAAAGAATGAGTGACTGGCGCCGATAATGGTGAATTCATATGTTTTGGGTTGAACTGCTTTAAAGGTGACAGGTCACTTTGCCAGGTGTTTAATAGTACTCACCAATGATTCAAAAAGAAGTGACACCTGTTTGAGTACTTCTCACAGTAAGTACAAAAGAAATCTTCTTATCCAGTTATAATCCATCCCACATGGTTTTAATCTCTTATCCAGATCACCACAGGAAATAAAGGAGGATTAAAAGCCACCCATGTTGATACTTGTTTGATGTACTTCAATAATTTCAGCTATATTATATCTTGGAAAATTTTAAGATTTGTTTTTCAGAATTGTCTTAAATATGCGAAAATTAATTCCTGCAAACATATTTTTGGAGAAAATCCGTGAAAATAAATTCCAGAGAATAATAAGTACTTTACAATAGTACAAGACCACACTGGACGTGGCTAAGTAGTAAGTAGGAAGCACTACCTCTACCCTTATGGCACTTCAGGTGCTGATTTTATCCCGCCCTTGAGGATTTTGTACATCCAAGTATTCCTTCATTCTCACTGTTTCAAGTAAATGTAAGTCAGTGGCAGTACGGCAAGGTAACCAACTTTCAATAGTTTTTCTCTTAAATTGCTAGAATGCACTTGTGTTTTCTGTCCTTGCCCATAAGCTTTTAGGAGATAGTACATGAAAGAATTCATACATACCAGTTCACTTTCATGTCTTTGGACTTGATTTTACCAGTCATTGGATACCTGGGAAAAAAATTACATGCCTTCTTTACTGATATGTGCATTACAATGTATATCTTCACCTGATGACTTCATGTAAATACAACAAAACTTTCATATGTCTTTTCTGTTGCAACTGGTTTATATTTAAGATGGAGAAAACAAAAATTACATAGTTCACATGTTTAGATGAAAGAGTTTGAAAAGTTTATCGTTGAAAGAGTTTGAAAAGTTAGTTGTAAATATGATCCTCAATATTTTTTATTTCATTTTTTTAACATGAGAAAGATACAGGGGCAATAAAGTTTATTTATATTTTTGATTGGTGTTTTATGCTGTTCACAAGCATATTTAGAGAAAAGTGAGGCAGAGATACAAGAAAACCACTTGACCTGACAAACTTCCAGAAGTAAAGTCAAAGACGAACCTGAATTCTGAATTCATACCAGAGCTAAATTTGAACCGGCGACCTCATCCGTGCCACGCTTGATGTCCTCTTAGATGTGTTACCCAATGATTACTAATACAGTGATTCTGAGTTAGGTAGGTTACCTGATAGTGGCTCTATTCTTGTCCTTATTCAACATGTTCAAGGGTCTGCGCTCAGTCACTCTCAGCTGAATGTCAGAAAACTCTTTACAACTGGACAACACAGTCAGCTGTAAGTTTTGAAAATCAAAATAAGCACTCTGTTCCACGATATATAACATAATCTATGCGATGTAATTTACAATATACATGTACACATGCGTGATATGTAATGACTTCATTGTTTAACGTCAAACTTTCCACTGACATGTATATGTATATGATATGGCAAATCATTTCATTTTATGGAGATCCCTGGAGAGCCAGGAGTAAACCACTGACCTATGGCGACCTACTGGTCAACTCTCCCACATGAGATATACGTGAACGTCATTTTTGGGGACAATGGTAATAAATCTCTATTCGAAAATAAGAGTGAATTAACCCATCCCCTCTGACCAAATGCCACAAAGGCTAACACCTTAATTTATTTATTTATTGACTGGTGTTTTACACTGTACTCAAGAATATGTCACTTATACAACGGCAGCCAACCTTATGGTGAGAGGAAGCCCAGGGAAAACCCACGACTATCCGCAGGTTGCTGTAGACCTTCCCACATACACCCGGAGAGGAAGCCAGCATGAACTGGATTTGAACTCACAGAGACCGCATTGGTAAGAGGCTTCTTGGTCATTATGCTGCGCTAGCACGCTAACCAACTGAGCCACGGATGCCCTCTCTAACACCTTAATCCCTCAGCCACATCAGCCCACTACATGTAGTATATGTTATGAAATAAATGTTGTGCTTAGAATACAAAAATGTATCTTTTTTCTAGGTCTCTTAATTAAAGTTTACATAAACACTGGTTGTTCCTTTCATATGATAAACTCAAACTTATTGGAAATTAAAACTGGAAATGGAAATTCTAAAGAGTATTTCTTTTTTTACACAATCTTTGGTAACTTCTAACATTTTTATAGTCAAGAATATTTAGGCTGCTCTTTCACACTAGAGGTCTCAGTCGAAAAAAACAGGAAAATTACATACTGAAGATGAACTCACCATGTCTGACATGGAAACTGTGCCAGAGAGCTCACTGAACTTCTTCATGGAAGAGTAGGTGATGCAGAACCGAGCCATCATGCGACCTCGCTCTGTAACATTTAAACACCCGGAATTTGTAATCTTCCTTCAGGTATATTCTGAATAAATGTTTCAACATTTTTCTCATCAAAGTGTTTTCAGGAGGTTGGCCAAATTTTAACTTGATGTCAATCAAAGCTATAATGTTGACTGAGTCAGTATTAATAGCAGTATAAATGTACATTTGTAATATACGATAATTAAAATGTCTTTAAAACATAGCCATCAAACATACTGTGCAGCCACTTCTGTCAAGTATTTGCTATCACAGAAACAATAAAACTAGAAAATCACTAAGAGCACAAACCTTTTGACAGCACTCTGCATTTCTGTCTTTTCTGTCAATGGTGAAGAATTGTTTTAACATTGCTACCTCAACCTTTTCACGTAAGACGAGCAACTATCAGTGTAATTTATGAATGTTTTTAATTTGGTTTTGAGACAAAACTACTTTTGCTGGATTGGCCAATTTCAGGGCTTCACAAAAAGTATAAATTTATCAGCCTGCACAGAATAATGCTCTTAGAATTTGCTTGAATAAACACCTTGCGAACATGCGAAAAGGCTGATTAATTACAGTAAATCCAGATCACTGCCAAAAGGCCAGGGATTGGTCCTTATAGCCCAATTAAGGCCAACCTGTGCACAACATTTTATCTACATCCCTGTATAAATTTTTTTGTAAAGCTGTTGACAGATGGACAGGCAAATATGACCAAAATAATAGATTGCTTTACAGAAAACCAGACTCCCTTACATGGTGACAGATAACAAGACTGTATAAACACCATTCTGCAGATAAGCTAAAGAGAGTTGAATTCAAACATTACACTGCCTAAAGATGGACAGTGAGACAAAAGCCTAAGGCACTTGCAGGTTCCAACAAATGACCCACACATGATGGCAATCAGAGAAGTCATACCTGTAGTCTGTATTTCAAAGTGGTCTTCATCCATGTTAATCAGCTCAATCCCTAACAACAAATTCAGGTTTCGCACACACATGTCTGCAAAAAGTCACATAATTTGAAAATCTGAGTGCATGGCAAAATCAAAGACATACCATAACTCTAAACAAGAACCACAAATCAGTTCTATATCTCCCTTCATTCACTAATGATTTCTTTGCATTAATCATAACATCTTGCTTCAATGTATGCTTTAACATTAGTCTGCTTATGTTAAGTAAATGCAAAAGGCTGCTAAATCCAGGTACAAATCAAATGTTAACATATACAGAGAAAAAGATAATCATCATTCAAATCTAACCTTGCAGCCTCTTTTCTACTTGATTCTTGGTCAATCCCACGGGCATATCTGGAAGGAAAAACAGAAATACTAAAACATAAGATTTGATTTTTATGCCTTTCCATATCACTTTCAACATTTCTCTTTACAGAGAACAAACTATAGGATCATTAAAACTTACAAACATTAAGAGCCTAAACAAAAATATTAACACTGCGTGGTACGTGTACATATGGATTTTTGTATAACTTACAACTGTGAGTATATTAAAGCAGTTTTAAGCAGTGTGGCATTGATAAGAAATCAAATAGTTAAAAGGTGTTCTAAATACTGGTATTTCCACATTAGAGCTGAATAACCCTTTATTGCCTTGGCAAACAAGGTCTTTCATTGTCTGATTCTTAGTGCACGAAACAGGCAGTTGGAACATGGGACATAGTATAGTTTCCTATGATCAAGTAAATCCAATACTTGCCTCACCCTTCAGACACCTTATTATTTCTTTAAGGGTTAACATTCATTTCCTGATCATTTCATACTACTTCATCCTAACCCACTGCCAATAGAGACTGCCGTATATAAATCCCAGGTTTAAAACATCTGCAGACATGACACCACTACCAACACCAGGCCTACCAATGTTATACCAAGACAGCATGATGGCACATATATAAATACTGCCCATAAGAGAGTTTTAGATTTGAACTTTATTGATGCTAGAGGTAAAAAAAAACCCCAAAAGTCCTACTGTATCATGTGACTCGACTAAAATGTCAGGTAATGCTTTATTGACATTAATGTACCAATCACCTCTCACTGTGTTCCCGAGATACAAATGATAGTTCTTTCCTTCAGGATCTTCTTGAGTTCACAAATGGTTAGCTCTATAATTTTCTCAATCATTCTTCTACTCTATAAACATGTCTAACTTACGTTTTTTTTACCTTTTTTTTCAGATGCCAATGCATGTTAGTGAATGTAATCATACAGAGTTGCCTTTCAGACAGGTCACATCGCACAGTAAGACTATTTCAACCATTAATGATAAAAGAGATCAAACGTGGCACTCCACCATTTTAAAGTCTATGGTGAGGCAAAGCTCAAGGTTGAACCCTGGTCTTTTGTTTCGAGTCATGGACCATCGCAGTGTTAAAGTGTGTGGCTTACCGTAGTGTTTGGGGTTTTTCATGACTCGTATGTACAGAAGTGTTGACTTGATCCACTCCAGGGCCACCGTAACATCCGTGATCGTCCTTAGGCAGATCTCAGCATTCAGGTATTCTATCAGGTGCTTGTGCAAGCTGCCACGAATATACAGGCACATTCAGTAAGGTGAACGTTGCTACAGATTCAAGCAAGGCTAAAAGTTCTTAGGAATTCATATCAGTGTGTCCATACAGCCAGTCATTGGTTTGTTTTTGGAATAATATTGGACTGACTGTATAAAGTTACTGTTGCCAAATCACCATATCCACAGACCAATGCAATTATGGTGAATGACCTAAAAGTTTCCCTATGACTGTTGCACATTTTTCCTGATTCTACTGATCCTAAAAAAAGTGTTTTCAGGTTTGGTTGGAAGGTATTAAGGAATTTTAAGTTTGCCACATGCTATTATACAACATTTAGCATAGTCAATGCTTAGCAGGTATCCAGAGGCCCAATGCTGGCTAAAAGGAGTGTGCATAATTTTGAACCCTGCCTTCAAAGGTCATGGATATAGGCTGTGTTTTTGCTTTAAAAGCATACATGTATATAGGACACGTGGGGTTCAACACTTCATTTTGCATGCCCCATGAATTACTCTAAACACATTAATCTGAAATTAATTTTATAATATACCGACCTGCTTTCCAGCAGCTGTGTACCTTTAATCAGGGCCTCATACTTGAACTAAAACACAGTAACACGTAATCAGTGCAGTTCAAATTAAACATACGCAACTATATCCATTATAGTACAGTAATACCCTAAGCAGCAAAATGATATTCTAAAAATATCTGATGGCTTTATTTACTTATTTGATTGATGTTTTAAGCAGTACTCAAGAACACTTTATATGTGAGGGCAATGAGCATTATGCCGAGAGGAAACCTGTGGGAAACCAACGACCATCCACATGTTGCTGACAGACATTCCCACGTATGACCGGAGAGGAACTTTGACAACAAAAAATCACACAAAAAGTATGTAAATGAGGTACAAAAATAACCAATTCAATGTACATGTAACATTATCACAAAATGGCCAGATAATAAAAACTATTTCCAGAAAAAAATAAAAATATAAACTAAAAATATGGCCTTGTTGTATGATGTACATGCATTGTAAACCTGCTCACCTTGTTACACATCTTAGTCATTATCACTGCTGTGGCTGAGGTGTCAAACTGAATAAATTAAATAGATTTTTTTAAATTAGAAAATTAAAAAGAAAATATATCACATAACAATGAACACAAGGCACACACCTTATCTAACAGCAGTAAAATGTATGTGTCATGTTTGACAACTCTGTCTTTTACAGCCATTTTTCTAAAACTGAGACAGCTCCTTTACACCATTACCACTGTGCCGACTGGCTAATTATTGGCAATGCCAGAACCTCACAGCAGGTCTGCTTGGGTAATTGTCTGGGATTAGTGTCGAAATGGGTATCATGTATAATAGGTCAGTTTGCGACAAGTTCTTCTAAGTTCAAATTGTGTTAAGATGGTTCACAACAGTCAGGATTACCTAGCATGAAAATTACTGTACAAGCCCAAAAATTACATCCCAAAACAAGAACAAGTTTACAGGACATAAAGGTCATAAAGGTCATAAAATATTCTGTTTAATGTCCAAACTTCATCAACTTTCCAGTACTAAGATAACATCCTAATTTCCAAGCAAACCTCAAAACACCTTTCTAAGATTCATCTCCCAGAATCAGGCAAAATGCGAAAGTTAATCATGTACGAAAGTTTAGGTCGAATACAGTAATTCAAAATAAAAGGCCTGTAAATGTGAGAATGTCAATGACTGTGTCAGGTACCTGTGGCCTGCCTGCCCTTCCGATCATCTGGAGAACCTGAGTATCTGAGTACTCCTGGGCCACCCCCATATGATACTGTGTCGTGGACTTGATCACCACCAGGTGAGCAGGTAGGTTCACCCCCATTGCCAAAGTACTAGTGGCAACTGCAACACAACCAAAGCAAGAATGCAACACTCCAATCTTGGGGGAGGCGGTCATTTTTTCATTCATAGCAATGTTTCACTGTACTGCAGATACAAGCCTTTTAAAAACTTTTATATAATAATGTCATTATGGTGAGTTTTTGTGCCCTATTTCTAAAAAATACTATTTCTAAGAAGTGCTCAAGTGACAAACTGGAACCACAATCAAGACAATCTGACCAACAGCATCTGCCATTCAAAATAATTATTCCAGCTTATGAGAAAATTTTCATTCATTCGATATGCCATTTTGCCCACCAGGGAACAAGCTACCATGGTTATAACATTACTGCTGTAATTGGGGAATTAAGGAGAACTGAAATGAAATTCCTTCTATTCATGCTGCTATACCAAAGGAACAGATGTTATGGCCATGCAGTAACCAATATGACAAGTATTCAAAATATCATATCATTTTCCTCTTTAAGGGTTTGTTTATTTATCTGTTTATCTGTACTGGCTCTCTCACTTTAGAAGCAAATAAAATATTACACTTTGGGTGATGAAACTTACATTTTTCAAATAAGACATCATTCCACCATTCTAAGATCAATGGGACTCTTGGAATGAAGCTGATGAATAAACTCAGTCATGAATAAAATGTTAGGTGAAACACATACCCTACATAACCTCAAATTCCGCCCGCAAAAGTGCATTTTAAAGGCAAATAAATGTCACAGAATATTATTTTCAAGCTGAAACTTACAATTTTCCAGCAGAATATTATCCCATGTTCCCAGCAAACCTAAAAACACCTTTCTAAAATCAACAGAACTCTCATAATCAGGAAAATGATATTTATGGTCATTTTAATAGCTTCATTTTTTTATGAGAAAGGGGCATAAAAAATGAAATTCAGTTCTCACAGAGAACAGGTAAATCAGCGGCTGTGAACAGTTCCTCTACAGCTTTTCTGTCGTGCAATTCCAGGCCTGCATGATGATAGCCCACACCACACAGCACCAGCTCTACAACATGAAGACAAATGTCATGAAATTATGCAAATGATCACGATATAATAAACACTCCAGCATTTCAACTAGATACAGCAGAAATCGCAAGTTTTACTGCTATACACATTTTTACAGGGGCATCTTGCTTACTAAATTTCCAGCATTAAAATATGAACTAAACTCACTGTTGCTCATGCTTGTGTTTGTCTGATTAGAGTTTAAAGTTGTTTTCAACTTCATTTTGGTCACATTAAACATATTCCTCTGTAGTGTGGCCAATGTTCTGTTCTTTTAAATTTTTTTCTCATGTTAAGGAAAAAAAAAGAACAAAACAGACAACCATGATTAATTATATCCTACAGATGGAGTAAAAGACCATAAAACCTGGTATATTTTACAGCCAGAATGTCTAGGATTTTACCTCTTAATTTGGAATCCCTCAAGCAGTTGGCACAGCGAACAAGCCTCTCCTTGTGCTGGGAATCCATGATGAACTTGGAGTCTTTCACAAGAATTGATGCTGCCTGCTGGACACTCTTTCTTGTGGAACAAAACTGCACAAATGAAAGGTGCATTTGCTTCTGTTAAAATTACGATCAACAGACAGTAGTTATAAGCATTAATCTACTGCATGTATGCAAGCATTGTGAACAATGACTACGTTAAAATCAGCAGCACAGTATATCATATCATACATGTACAACAGCTTGTGACTGACTGATACCTGATATTGCACTGTTGTTCTGTTTTTCTGGAATACATGGATAACTTTTGAAGAAAAAAAAATGCCTACATTTTTAATTCCCAATATATTTAAAAATTTGTTGACATGAGGTAGATGTATCGTAACAATGTCTTCTAGTCATGCTTCAACAGCTCTCCGACCGTAAGTTGGAAGGTCAGCCAGCAACCTGCGGATGGTTGTGGGTTTCCCCCGGGCTTTGCTCGGTTTCCTCCCACCATAATGCTGGCCGCCCTCATATAAGTGAAATACTCTTGAGTGCCGCGTACCAATCAAATAAATAAATAAATCAATGTAACAGAACCATCCCATGGCTGACATTCTAGTGCTGCTAGCCTGAGGCTACCACATACACACTTAAGTGTGTATAGTAAAACATAATGCATGGTCTATCTTGGTGCTTGATTAAGGTTAAAAAGTTAGGGTGATATCACTTATGAGGCAAAGTTCCAATATAAATGTTCAGATGGTTTAAACAAAACACTGACTCAACGCGACCATCAAGCCAATGGCCAATGAAGTCGCGTGTTCAAATCCAACAATTGCTGTTTCGGCTGTGAATCAAAAACTTTTTCAATCATGGTGAAGGCATACATTGGTTTCTTTGGCTTCCTCCACTCATAAAACCTGATTGCTTTCATTTAACTGAATACTTCTTAAGCATGGTGTTGAATCAAACAATCAATCAATCAATCAATCAATCCATTGTGAACGTTATAACTTTTGTTTTCCACTTGACATTTACATGGTATCAGGTTTCATGATGATTATAAATTTATTTCGGGGATATCACTACAATGTGTGCTTGTAATGGTGGGTTTTAGTCCCGACATATTTAAAGTGATGCCTCAAAGGAACACCATGCTGCAGACACCAGACATAACCTCCAAGTCATGAAATTGTGCTAAGTGCATATCCTAAGCTCTTTATCTGAGCACCCAGCATTAGTTTCAAGAAAGTTACTAAGTGTTAAGTAGACCTTCGGTAAATGCACTTAGTATCTCTACAACACATATAGTGTGAAATAATAAGATAACTATACATAAGACAATTAGTTTACCACCAGAGTGGGCTTGTTCTCCGAGTATGTGTGGATTATGCCAGCCATCTTGTAGTTGAGAGAGATGTCAAACTTGAAATCAGATGAATCTTGGGAACAGTTGTATCCCAACACAACCCTTCTTAACCTGACTGGTCGGTACTTCTCACCCAAACTGAAATCATCATTTGCAGCCACCTTAATGAAGTCAGGGCATCATTCAAAAGTGGGGGGGCCTCCGTGGCTCATTTGGTTAGCACACTAGCACTGTGTAATGACCCAGGAGCCTCTCACTAATGCGGTCACTGTGAGTTCAAGTCTAGCTCATCCTGGCTTCCTCTCCGGCTGTACGTGGGAAGGTCTGCAGCAACCTGCGGATGGTCATGGGTTTCCCCCAGGTTCTGCCCGGTTTCCTCCCACCATAACGCAGGCCACCGTCGCATAATGAAATATTCTTGAGTACAGCGTAAAAAAAAACAATCAAATAAAAAAATCATTTAAAAGTATGTTCATTGGAAGTAACTCCACCCATCCACCAATTGGGCTTTCGATGCATTTTTCTTTCTCTTCACTTTTCTTGTAATGTTCAGTTCTTTAAAATGTTTTTCATTTGTCAAAAATAAAAATAAAAATCCCCAACACGAATTTTAAAGGATAGGCCCTCAAATACATGTAATTTTACATTTACTTTACAAAAACTACCCTGATGTAAAATAGACTTCCAAAATAGACTGCCAAGACTTCCAGATGCAATAGACTGCCCTCAACTTTAAGAAATTGTGGTTCTCTTTCTTTATTTAAAGAAATATTGAAAAAAAAAAGATTATTAACTATGAACATTTTGCGGGGTTACTTTTCCTGCAAGAAAGCCACTTGTACATTAAATGGTTATATAGATGAAAGAGTGAAATGAAATTACCGGTCAAAGGGCAGTTTTTTGACAAATACTGCTTTCTATACAAAATTCTTTACTTTAAAAGAAACATGTACCACAGGAATACCTTAATGGTGCTTACCTGTGAAAAACAGCACTGTCCTCACCTGAACCCAGCCACTCTGCAATCTGAAACACAACCATTCATACAACTCACAACTAAAAATTTTTCCATCTAGGAAATCTCAATGCTCCCAGCAAATTATGAAATTAACATAAAACATATGTTCATTGAACATCCAATTCCACAACTTTACCTTTCAGAATGTGTGGGGGCAGTGTCATACCTCAGGAAATTTGTGTGAACAGTGAAGCAACTTATAAAAAATATAAAGAAAATACTCACATATGCAATAACTACCTGTTAAAATAATGCTTGTGGAACTTGCTTAAAACAGAGATTTAACACTTTCACTCAACATGGTTACTATTCCACATAAAGTTTGGCTTTCTTCAAGTAACAAATTTGAGATAATTGTTCCGGTGAAGTTGAAAATTTATTTGTTGGCACCAGAAGAAGGCTTTTACATTCTTCTCAAAGCGCATTTTTACAAGCCAAACTTTAGGTGAGATGCTTTACTTACATCTTCAATGTTTGGAATGGTGGCAGAGATAGCAATGAACCTCATGGCCATGGCTGGCTGGTTTGTCCAGCTTAGTGCTGACTGGACAGTTTTCATACGGCTGATCACAGCCTCCATGGTTGCTCCCCTTGTGTCATCATTCAGTACATGCACCTGGCAAAGCAAATTTACAGAAACGTGAGTAGACACTGGTTAAATATCATCACCGGGCTGTTTTAGATGAGAAGCACAAATTAATGTGTACCCAGTGTGATTTATACGCCTTCTAAATTTGGTTTTGGAGACAAACTGCATTGGATGGGGTGGCAAATGTAAGGTCTTCACCTTATATGTGCCTTGAGAATATGCTTGAATAAACATACTGCACACATGCACAAAGGTTTCTTTTCTTATAAGAAACATTCTTAAGTATTTGATTAACGCCCTGTCAAACAAATAAACTAGGTATAAACCACTGAAGTACAGACATACAACTTGTAAAAAAAAAATTCTTATTTGAGATTCAATCTTTGTAGATTACACGTACATTTCTAATTGTATTATTTACACAACTCAACATCAATGGCAGTACTTATATATTTCACAAAAACAAACAATTCAAAAACTTTTCTTACAGGCTGACCTATTACGTTTATTTACAATTTTTACATGGATGTGGTAATAAATAGGTTACTGGCTCTTTATGGACTCATTCTGGAGCTGGGAAACACCCAGAGCGCCAGGACTAACCCGCCAATTACCTATACACACATGCACATATACACAACCAGAAAAACTGGCGTTGAAAATTAGCATACCTCATCTATCAGAAACAGCCGAACCATCTGCACCAGGGATTTGTTGTCTCTCCATTTCCTAGTCATGCTGTCCCATTTTTCCTGGTGACAATGTACAACATTCGTGTTATCAACTGAGGGGAATTCCTAGTAAATGTTTACTTTCTAAGGGATGGATATCACTTTCAGCATTATTGCTGTCCTATTACTCTGTTTGTAGCAGGTTAGTCTGATCATTTGACATACATTTGTAATATAGGTCTTTGTTTCCCTTATTCTCAGGAGGAGACCAAATAGCTGCCAGCTCAGCCTGCAAGGGCAATATCTCCCAGGAACAGTACTGGGGGCCTCAAAACATTTATTCCTAACTACATATAACACAAGACAACACAAAGAGACATTTCAGGTAACCCTAACCATTAATAAAAGGTAAGGTGTACTGAAAAGCAGTGGCGTAAACTCAAAGAAAGAAACATACACAAACACTCATGGTACCTGTCAACTGACAATCACTGCCAAATCATATACAGACTTTTCTGGAGAACTAGTGGCTTTCCCAATGATATCAAAATGTAGAATGGGGAGGATCACACAAGATTGCAAAACCCAGGCCAACAGTTCACATCGTTATTATTACAGTGTAAAGTCCAGCCATTAATTTACCTCTCCCACCAAAACATATTTTTATTTAAGCAATAATGTCTTCAACCTAAAGGAACTTAGGCTGAAGGATTGACTTGTCCACAAGCAAATTAAGGGAAGACAACCTATCCCTCACACATGTATGTATAATAAAGAAATAAAACATAGTTCGCCATGTTCAAATAACCCAGACAATGCACAGCAGATGGGAGTTGTCCACTGTTTGTGAACGAGGGGCCGCAGGTCTCCCAAGAGATTCAAACATGGCAAACCACGTCTTATTTCGATTCTAACAAACCATTATGAAATAATGTAGTCATTAGAAAGAAAAAAAAAACCTGAAAACAGCCACTCTCTCCTATTTGTTAACATGTCACAGTTTAGTTTGTGTTGTCATTATTTTGCGCAAGTCCATGACAATGGAATGGGTGGGAAATAATTCATCCTATCAGAGTGTGGCCTGTCGCAGTTATTGACCAATAAATAACATTTCCTGCCAACACCTCTCCATGTCAGTTCGAGCTCTAAATTCGAATATAACAGTTATGCGACAACAAAGAAATGATGATTTTATGGAATTGATGTCAAACTAAAAAAAGAAGAAGTAAATGATTTATTTCATGGAGAAACTTGTAGATTCAGTTGAAGCTTAAATGGAAGGTGCTTCCTGATAGATACAGTAGTGTTGCCAAGAATTTGATGACCATGTGGAGTCGATTCAATTTCGGCAGACTCAGGCCTACATGCAGCTTCTTTAACTCAAGTCACACGCTGAGTCTGGGTGACGGTAGGTATGGAGCCAGATGCGCTGACACAAGCCAGGGGCATCCGACGACTGGGAGGAAACAACAGTTGAGTGTAAATCACTTCAGACAGTCTCCAGCTGTATGTAACTCCCCAGGCTGGACTCCTTCTGGTAGGCAGTTCCGAACATCATCCCATATATTCCAGCACCTGCAGTGGCTGCATTGGTGCGGAGACAGAAGTTTGTGCACCGCCGATTGAGTCCTGCATCACAGGAGATGTTGCCACCATCGAGCACAAGCTGGTCACTCCCATCACTTGCTTGTAGTACCAGCAATTTGCTGCTTTTGGAGGGGTTACTAGTAATAGGATGTTGAAAAAATGCATTACCTTTGCCCATGTTGCGCTTATCCAGATATAGTACCCAGATGCTTGTCATCTGATGCCACCTCTTAATATCTCATACACAGGATAAGTGCCTATCAGCCACATGATGTTAGCAATGGTAAATATTTCACCTTTAAACTTAACTGCCTGGCCAATTATATGTAAATTCATTTTGTCTTTGTCCTCAGAAAGCTGTTAGCTGTCAAATTTTGAAGAAAAAGATGCTCTGATGGCACAACCCAGCCCCCCCCCCCCCCCCCGCCCTTCTTTATTAGCGAAATGAAACTGTCCCAGAGTCCATGACGAGGTCAGCAAATGTGTAGAGATTATGAATCTGAGCGCACTTCACTCACCATTGCCTTTGTGTAAAAGCTTTTAGAGGTATGTCAAATCCTGCATCACACTATGCTCAAAAACAGCTGACGTGAAGCTCTACCTATAGTAAACACATGGCAGACATGTATTTTACCTTTTTGCACTTTTTTATGTTGAGTGCCAAACTATTAGCTCTCAGGCTGCCCATCGCTCATTTTAAAGACATGATTCCAGGAGGTGGTCATTAAAAAGCCGGTTACCAGCTGCCTGCAGCCTCTGTTAAAAATGGAGCAGGCAGCTTATTAGTTTGACCAAACCTCCTACTTTACTTCACTGAATTCTGTCATGTGGCTGCGTAGGCTTTTTCTAGAGTATGCTTCTGCTCAAAATGATAATGGCAGCCCTGCAATACAAGGGAGCGCACTCCTCCTCCTGCATAAGATACTCTTGCACTTTATCCATCATAGTGAAGCTAAAACACTTCAAGTTGTACTTGTATATATAGAATGTTTAAGTTGCTCAACACTAATATCAAGATTAAGTTATGGAAAGTCATCACATGCAGCTTTACAAATGTCATCTTAGAAACACACACCTGCCTGTAGGTGAGCTATAAACTTACAGGTGTAGTGGTGACAATGTTGGCCTCCTGTAGCTGGAAGTAATCATCTACCTCTGTGTCTCCGGTCAGTTCTTTACACTTCAGCCCAAAAGGCTCAAACTTATCCCTCCAGTCCAGGTACCTCTCACTACACAGAGCTTTGATAGGGGCCACTATAAAACCAGCCGCAGAGATAAGAAATATTCATAAGCTTAAACATTTTATCCACCTGTAAAATGAACATCATGGAACTTTACGGTTGAAGTCTTGCAACAAAGAAATACATCTCCACAATACCAGACCCAACATATCATCACTGTTACTACACCTATAACAGGGTTTATTATCTGTGATAAATTAAACAAGCTTATACCTACTGTAATTCAACACCTGCACAGATATATTTTAAACTTTCCAACTGATAAAGCATAGGGTAGAGGAATCAATGAGGACTGCACAAATTCAAACACACAGGAATCATTAAGGGAATAATTCGCATTGTCCTTCTGTAGTGCTAGACAAAATTCTTTATAGCTTGGTTTTTTGGCAACTGAAATAAAATTTAAAACCTTGACTCTGAAAAAAGAAAAAAAACATCAGACTGGATCACTGAGCAAGCTGACTCTGCTTTTTGGCTGATGTTTTAAAATTTAAGCCCTGAACTGTGTGGAGAGCACAAATAAAACAAATATCAGCTTAAATAAGAACCTATTAATCATCAATGAAGTACTCACTGTATACGATCTTGATCTGTCCCATGTTCTGAGTAGCAGCTGTCATGAGCAGCCGCAATATTGCCAGCTCAAACACAGCAGTCTTGCCTGAGCCAGTTGGAGCACAAACCACCATGGGTTTGTCTGTATACAACACCTGTCAAACAGAGGACAAATCAAAAGCATATTTCCCCACTACTGTGTACTACTGACACTATTCTCCTCCAATGCACCACATACACAACAGCACAGTAAGTGTTCATCATCAGTATCATTTGCCTCACTACAGTTTATATATCTGGTGTGCTCGAAAACATGCACAGTTCTGAGGCCCTTCAACTGCCAAAGATTAACAGATAAGGAGTTGAAATAAATTTTGGCAACACAGTTTGATAAGCTTAAAACATTGGTAACAATCAAATCATTGCTGAGGAAATTTGGGTTGATATCGCAGTTGAAAGATTGGGAATACTAAAATCTATTCGCAAATTTTTGTCAGAGTTCAGTGGATCAACGATTATTACGGACACAGCCAAAAAGGTGCAAAAACAATTTATATGAAAATATGAAGAGAGTGAGAAATGTGCTGGTTGTGCTAACATACACAGCAAAACACTTACATCATCCAGTACAAGAGATTGTACAATATTGAAATACGGGAAGTTGAAAACGTCTCTGTATCTCTCTGGTAACCAGAAGTCAAGGCACATACACGACTGAGATGGATGACCTTGTGAAAGCTGTGGAAAGTTATCCCCCTTTAGTCCCATCAGAACTCAGAATTACCTGTCCTTGATCAGACAGCCCAATCAACTGATGTTTCAAATTTAAGAAATTTTAGTTTGGAAAAAAGTTTGAATCCAATTTACATATATTCAGTTATGGTTTTCCAAGTTTTCATTGTGTAAACATACAAAACATGATGACAGCATGTTTTTACAAGGATATGGATTTCTTCTACTGATCGAAGCTTGGCCTGTTTTCCTCCTCTCCCACATCCAGGATCTGAAAAATGAGTGAAATCTTTTTTTGAATCTAGGATCTAATCTAAATTCATTTTCACTAGCCTGTCAAATGCTATGTACATGCAGATTTTAATATCCCTGTAAATCTTGTTTAATTCTGGATGAAATAATGTAATACTTACTAGGTTTCTCAGGAGCTCATAGGAAAATTTATCTCTAAAATTTTTACAGGTAAAATCTTATTTTCATTCTTCACAAATGCACCGTATCCACATCACTGTAAATGCAATAAAACCATTCTTACTACCAAGACAATGAATGCTTAAGTATACCAATTTGTCAGTTCACTTCACAAAAGTGTAAGCATTCAAGAAAAAGAATATTTTCTTGGATTGAAACCAAACAACAAATCAGTTCACTCAATGCAGAGAAAGCCATTAACCATTTTTAGCACTCTATAAAAAAAGAGGAATTTCTTCAAAAAGGAGATAAAAATTCAAAACTGTACAAATGACTATTAAAAAGGCTAACAAAATACTTAAGCATAAAATCAAGAAGCTATGGAAAATACAGTCAAGTGTACAAAAAAAATTGCATGAATGCACCCATTTTTATGTGATGTGAGCATCTCCTTTTTTTACAAATATACAGAAATTAATAAAGTAGATGAAACCCTCGTACCTGGGATAGTCAGTGCCTGTGGCGTGTCACATTGTGCGACTGTACGAAGTGGGGCGTCTCGCTGTGTACAGTGATTCTGAGTGAAAGGCCGACCAGGGGCCTGTGGAGGGGCAGGAAAAGGTCAGCTTTACACAGTGTTTTACCTAAAGTTTAGCATTATTCATGTGACAAAGTTTGCTTGATTGTAACTTATTCATTCACTTTATAGGGCAACATATCAAACTTGAGATGAAATACAGTACTTTTAAATCACAGTCAAGATAATTTAAGAATATGGAATAACAAATTTAAATGTAGAGGAAACACTTCGGAAATTATAAACATGTGGAAACACATGAAAGTGAAATGATTCGAATGAATCAATTTCATAGCACTCAACGAAGCCTGTAATTGATTTGTGGAACAAGATTTCAAATATATTCTTTACATTTCCGACTTAATTACAATGTAAAGGAAATCACTGTGAGTTACACTTTCCCTTGAAAATGGATCCACTGCACATTCCTCATGGTTTCCTAGCAAATTTTTCTTTGCACCTCTTTTCTTCATAAATAAGATTAACTTATGGAATTCACAATAATTGGGCAAAAAAGATCTGTGAGATACTAGTACATGGTTTGGGGATGAGAAATTCCATTCTTGACAAGGACACAAAAATCCTGTAACTTGGTTAGGGCTATTCATTCCCATTTCTATCAGAGATTTTTATCCAAGTCCATATTAGCTTTGATGAGGACATATACCAGTAAGTGGTGGGAATCTGGATCTGTGCTTCCCCCTGACTTGGGCTTATCAGAGAACAGGTCATCATCAGACCCATATTCAGGGCTTTTTGGCATGTGTGAGGGTAGGGGATGGTGGGCTGTGGTAGGCTTCCTCGACACATTAGGGACACCCTGTACCTGTGAATGAAGCCTGAAAACAACACCACAACAAAGATTATGACAGCCAGGAAACATGAATAAAACACTGTTCTACTAAAAAAATATTACTGGTACATGATAAAAAAAGGTCAGAATTAATTTTGTCTTTTTTTTCTTTTTTGCTTTCGCTTTGGCAAACAAAATCCCCCAGTGTGATCAAGTAGAATCTTGCATTTTGGGTTGACATTATGATTTACAAATACACCTTCAATCATTACAATTTGCTGTAAATTTTTCAACCTTTTCAACTAAAGCACTTTTTCCCATAGAATTAATTTATGCATTCAATTATTATGAAAATGATACAAGCATTGATTTGTTTGAGTCATTAAAGATGCTAGCTTCATAAAACTGTGCAAATTATTTCTCCATACTCCATAGTTCTTTCAGAGGTAGATGAAAAGGTTGAAGAATCAAGGTTTTCACCATTCTGAAAGAAAAAGGCATTTATTAAAATTTACCAGAAAACAGCATCAAAGATGTGTCTTGAAAAAAACGTTTTGTACCCCAGTTGACACAGAGAGAGTACAATGAGACCAAAAACTGAATCCTTATATAGCATAAATAAATGTGATAAAAATTTTATTTATTGTATAAATAACCTTTTCCTTGGGTGTGAAAGACTACCATTTAAGGATTTGGGATTCTGTGTTCCAATCTGTGATCCTGCCAAAAGAAAATGACACATGAATCAATCTAAGATCACAAAAACAGTAACAATAGGCTGCAGATCTGATCCATTACCTTGAAACGGTTTTAATAGTTAACAATGCTAAAAAAATTTTTTTCACATTTTATTTCTCCACACTGTCATTGAAGGTAATTTAGCACAATTTTCTAGTAACCTAAATAAAATGATGACACCATGTTAATTATCTGAAAACAATTGTAATCCAGTGACTTTTCCAGTCAGATAGTGTAAAAGAATGTCGTCAAAGCATGAGACTTGTGGGACCTACATATAACATTGACAAGCTTGCAACTGCCACATTATCTGTATGTGACAAACTGGTTGAACATTAATATAGTGCCATTAAGCTATGCGTACTCGCAATGATAGCTCCTGCCCAGATTGCTTCTAGGTAGAACTTTGTCTGAACACAATACCTTCCATGACATCATAAGCCTCATTCTCTGGCTGAGTACCTCTCCTCTGGGTTTGGCTCATAAGCTGTGATGGCTTGAAAGACATCAAGTCAGCCTGGAAGAGTGGTGTGGATAAAAAGTCATCAAAGGTTGGAGGTTCTGGACAACATGGAGCTCTCCTCTTGGACACAAACAGCGGCTCGCTAAAACATGCAGATATAGCAGGGAATGAGAAAAGTTTACCCCTTTATTCTCTTCACTAATACTTGACTAATTTGAATGAACATGTTTTTTTCTTGATTGGTGCTTTAAGCTCTTCTCAGGAGAGTTTATTCAGTGGGGAAAATGAACCATTTTCAAATGAATGTGGCAATATTTGGGACAGAGGCCACTACCAATGGCTCACTACTTCAGATACAGCAAATAAGAGAAATAAATACTTTTTTTATTTTCCTTAGTGACAAATTAAATTTGAATCTTTATTTTCTTGATAGGTGCTTTATGCCAGAGGAAACGATCCATTTTAGTTCCATCTATACAAAAATCTTTCAGGCATAGTGGCTCTAACTATGAGCTTGATTCCAAAATGATTTCATTTCAAACTGAACAAGGCAAATAACACATTAGTGGAACATACGCTGTATCAGCCCATCATACACATCTGCATCCATGTTATGCTACAGCCTATAGTTTACCATATGAATTACAAAAACAGGTGAAGCATTTCCAAACTTGAATATGTCAAATTAAAACATTGACGTCTTGAATCGTCTGTGTTCTTCATGTTTCTCAAGGCAGACAGAGAGGTCGCTAACAGGCTTGTAAGACACCCTCTTAACAATACGCGCACATAACCATAAGAATTTAAAAGAATTAAACATTTGTACATACACTTTGGCTTTCTTCTGCAGCCTGTGATCAAAAAACAGGTCATCCAGATTGTCCATTATTGAGCTTTATGTTACCTTTATCTCTCTCTGCAGACGTATCAATGCCTTTGCTGAAAGTCAAGACAAAATGAGTATATGAAAAGTTCCAAATATCAATGAACCAATAAATAATATTAACATCAAATACATATATAACGGGAAAAGTTTAACTTTTGCTCGTCTTGGTGTTTAAAGGTTTTGATGTTTTTCTATATCTTATAGCTCTGACTTGTACCAGACAAATCCAATGGCTTTCACTTTGTTCAGCAGCTTGATTTTATCCCGTATATCTACGTATGTATACGGTGATAGGCGAGAGAGTCAGTGTAAAGATAAGCACTTGTCCATGGTAACAATTCCTTTGCAACATTTGCTATATAAAATTGTAAAACTTTGAACATGCACCTCTTCTGAGTAAATTACATACACAAAAAGGAAGAATATCAATAATTAATTTGCTGACATACCAATGTCTTGTAGTAATCCTAAACAGATTGTTTGCTCAGGTTAGCATCACGACAACAATATTCCACGGCTCGGTGCCGAAATCTGGGCCTCGGTAACTCTCTATTCACCTAATCAAAAATTCAGTTCAAATTATATCACAAGGCCTTCAAGCCATGTACTGATAATCACCACCAGTGTCTTTTACTAAATTGTGTACAAAAAAATGAGTCAGCATCTAGAAAGTCACACTCGAGGACGTTCCATAACAAACAAGTAATGGATGAAGCAGACGACAGTTCCTGCCCTGTTGGTTTTCAGAGGGGTTTAATGTAAAGTTATCCAGCTGTTTGAAAAATAAACGAAAAACGGAATAAACCCGCAAAACTCTAGTGACAGTGATGACAAAGGAATAAAAATATCCAAAGAGCAAATAAAATTACAGTTATCTTTGAATTTATCATTCAGGCATCAAAAATTGAGCGCACAATACTTTTAATTAGTTATAAAATATTTAGATTTATGTACATTGACGGAAACGGATTTATTTTAATACTGTTAATTATTGAGTCTCACTTTCTACAAAGCCAAAATTTTTGTTATCCTATGAGCATGATCGTGTGATTTACATCGTAAATGAGGAATCGGTATAGCTTGGCTATAGGGAAGCAGTTCTACCACTGTTCACACGGTTTGGCCTGGTGTCGATATGCTGTGACTGGTTGAGTGGTCAATATGCTGTGACTGGTTGAGTGGTCAATATGCTGTGACTGGTTGAGTGGTCAATATGCTGTGACTAGTTGAGTTGTCCTGTCTGGCAACGATATATGCTCTCACTAGACCTGTATGCTGTGACTGGTTGTGTTCTCATTTCCGATGTCAGTAGGTCCATTACTATTACTGGCGAAGTTGTCTTGTGAATGGCTTAGGCATGGCGTGCTGGTGAGACAGCTTAATATGCAGAGACATAGGCCTACATAGGCCTGTATAGAGGACAAAGATACATGTACAGTGTCATAACAGGACTAAAATCCTATTTAAGGGATACAGAATAGTTTCTGATTTGCTGGTGAAAGAGATAGGCACTCATTTTTCATTACAGAAGATATAAAAATTTACTTTCTGCTGCATAGATGTTACATAGCGGGACAAATTAAGTCAGTGACAGGTGACAAAGTTGCTGACATAAACACAGCCTGAGAATGAATGAACGAATGAATTGACAATTGCTTAACACCACATCGGCAATATTTCAACTATTGCAGGCTGAGACGTAGCATGTATCGTTGCAACATTGAATTAGACAGTTTATGTGCATGTTTATCGTTAGCAGACAAAGTTTAATTTATTAAGTCAGAAGAGTGTACCCATGAAACAAACGTTATTATAGCATACATGTGCTGGGAAACGTGTTAAAATGCGACCTATTTCCATCAAGAGTATTTCAGTCATGCGACGGCGACCAGTCTTATATGGTGGGAGGAAACCGGGTAGAGCACGGAGGAAACCCACGACCATCCGCAGCAACTATACTGCTAGACTATAGTCTGTTTCTTTTAATCCGTCGCCTATATATTCAATTGTCTTCACTGTGAATATGCAGTAACCCCGAAGTCACATGCAATGGAAAGCCTGATTTCCAAATTCTCCAGCTGGTGAAAACTGAAAAGTCACGACAACTAAAACGATTGGCGAACTAAAGTAAACAGGTAGGACCTACTCATGAAGTGGCACGAGTGTCCAAAAGCGACCTTTTCAGACAGAAAGCCGTGGCAAACCAAGAGTTGCGGAAGCTTAAGCAATCCTGGCAGTTTAGCAGCTCTACTTCCTCATGTGAAGGATTGAAAGTGAAAGATTTTAAAGGTAGGACACAGCATGATATTCCGAGTTCAGAGAAAAAAAGTTCTCAGAAGAAATCAATCACTTGCTTATGGCACTACCAACAAAACCATGCAGAGTACAGAGAATGAGTCATGTCTTTGGACTAGATCCTTTCTGGAAGGATACAGTACTCCAAACACCTATGGCAGTCCTTCTCCCGAAGTCTTCCGTGTCATTTCGATGGATAGGCCTACTTGATGATACGCATAAAGCGATCGGCCATCTTGGAAAAAAGTCTGTAGCCAAACTGGAGTCTTAGAAACCTGGGATCAAGATAGACGTCTATCTTATTCCCAGTAGAAACTTACTGGATTGTCGGAATTGGTGTCTTGATAAAGGAATCGCATCAAGGTGCGCCCATTGTCGGAAGCTACAACGATGATACAGAAAATGACAAATCTTCAGTGCGACAGACTAGAGACAAACACACCACATTTTAGCAACGTATGCTTAGACTATTTAGGAGCATTTGGGCTCTACCCGGTTTCTTCCCACCATAATGCTGGTCGCCGTCGTATAAGTAGAATATTCTTGAGTAGGCCTATAGCATAAAACACCAATCAAATAAACAAATAAATTTAGGATGATTTTATGTAAAAAGGCGCATTTACTATAAAACACTACGGTGTGACATTCACTTAGCGGTGTTGTCAGTAATGAAGTTCACATCGAGATGGCATGTTCACTGGATAAGAACTCCTGCTTGAACGCAGTACTTCGGTTAATAGCACGAAAATGACCCCTCTAATAAAGTCATACAAGGCTTCGTATGCAAAAGTCACAGTGAAGTTTGTATTGACAGTGAACATCGATCGAGCGTCGTGCTATATGGGCGCAGACATTACATGAGCATATAAACTGTTGTGGCGCTTCACTATACGCGTTTATAGACGATATTACATTCCTCCACCTTTCGTTAAGAATTATATTAAAGTGAAAATGGTAACATGGAAAGAGTAAAGCGTTAGCAAATGACAACTGATAATATGGAAATCATATACATGTTCATCAGTACAGCTTGTACTTGGAATATCAAAGTTTTTATTCTGTAAGATGGATCGGAAGCTAGAGACCATCTCCTAGAGACCATCTGATCTCCTTGGTAACAAATGGCGTGGGTGAAGAAAACGATTCTCAACGTAATTGCATTCTGTAAAACGGGTCCGAAGTTGGGGGTCACGTGGCCACCCTTTTGTGTCTAAACAAATAAAGCCGCCTAATGTTAAAGCATTGGTGAAAAGGTCACTTTTCACCAATGCAGAAATACTCAGACTATCTGGAAGGCTGAAAATTATACAAATCCGACGAATACACGATCGCTGACAATGATGAAAAATAGGCATTTCCCCATGCAATAACGTTGGGAACACCGTTTTCTTCACTCACGCCGTTTGTTACTAAGGAGATCACATGGTCTCTGGCTTCCCATCCGTCTTGCAGAATAGGAAAAATGTCTATTTTTGAAGCACTGTCAGAGATCTTGTATCCGTTGGATTTATATAATTCCAGCTTTCCAGATAGCCGGAGTATTTTGTGAAGCTCTTGGTGTGATTCTATTCCGAAAAAGTAACTGATTCAGTTTGTCCTGAATGGAACCACCTTTTATCTTGGCTATAGACCCTTTGAAGAACTGAACAGCTCGCTCTGCTTGCCCATTCGATGCTGGGTGATAAGGGAGAAGTCCATATGTGGTCAATTCCAGTTTGCCTTGTGAATTCCTTTAATTCAAGCTAGTCCCAATATCCGATACAATCTGATCTAGTAGACCTTGGGTTGCAAAGTACTGTTGCAGTTTCTCAATGGTGGAACTACGAGTCAATCCATTAGCTGGGAAAATTGCCAGCCATTTTATATAGGAATCTACTGTTAGGAGAAACATTTTCCTCATGTATGGTCCCGTATTCTGGACCAATATGGTTCCTGGATTTCCCATGGATATAATGGTACTTCCTGTGGTGTACGCTGGTGTAGCTGACACTCTATACAACTGCGTCCTTCATTTTCAAATTCATTGTCCATCTTAATAGGCCACCACACATAGCGTCTGGCAAGGTTTTTCATACAAAAAAAATCCCTAGATGAATTACATGGAGTTCCTATATCACCTGTTGACATCCTTGTGGAGGTACAATGACACGTACTCCCCATAGGAAACAACCATTGTGTACACTGAGTTCTGTCCGTCTTGTAAAAACGGTTGCACTCATGCTTCCTGACATTTATCTGGCCAGCCCTGGAGAACAAATTTGAGTGCTCTGGACAACACTGGGCCTCGCTGAGTCCATGGTTTGATCTGGTTTGGGTTAACAGGTCGATGAATGTCCAGATGTTCCATGAGTAAAATTCTCTCTCCTGGGATAGGTGGATTTTCACCGCCTGTCAAATCAGGGAGTGACAAACGACAAAGCATCTGCGTTTGCATCTGACTTACCAGATTTGCAGACAAGCTCATACTCGTATTCTGACAAAGTTAATACTCAGTGCTGAATACGTGCTGCTGTCATTGCTGGTATTCCCTTGGTTTCTTTTAATAGTCCAAGTAATGGCTTGTGGTCACTCATGATGGTAAAATGTCGGCCATACGGAAATTGATGAAACTTTTTTACTCAATCACGATGACGAAGGCCTTTTCTCCAGCTTTTCTGCTGAAGAGAGTGTGCGCGACATGAAGCCAATGGGTTGCTCTGTTCCGTCCGCCATTTTGTGAGAGAGCACAGTCCCAATTATGTACGGTGACGCATTACAATCCAGTACCAAGGGTTTCCTTGGGTCGAGGTGGACTAACACATCTAAAGACTGTAACAATAAAGGATACATGAAACGCTTTGGTTTTATTTCTTCATGTGCGGATTATCATGTACAATAACATATAGCAGTACAAATAATTTTTTCAACTTTCACTTTGGAAGATAAAAATGGCTTCAAAGTAACGTTTTCTTAAGGCCGCAGCGGTTAGTCCGGAAATTAAATAGCTTGAAGCGGTTACGTCAACGATGATCGCTGTTTAAAAAGAATTTTGTGGGGAACAGACCGAATGGGGGCGGGTGGGAGTGCGCGGAGGGGGCGCGAAGCTGACCCGAAAAAGCCATACGGTATCTGTGAACATGTCACATTGCCCACGCTGTACCGACACGGTTCATCGGGCTAGGGGCACTTTGGGAATATTCATCGAGTTCCGAGCAAGATCAATAATGGCATAATTTCTGAAAAATCGGACCGTTGACGGAAAATATGCATAATATAGAGGGTTAATTATCAGGCATAAAAATACCCCCAAAATAAAATTTTTTCCACAAAAATTCCTGGGCAAAACTTTCTTCACTTTGCACAAAACTTTTTTGTTTTTGTTTTATAGTTCCTTTTCATGTATACTTTAAGCAAAGCGTCTCCCTGTTGTTTACCCCAATGCCACTTCACGTTTTTACGCAAGAGTTCATGTAGTGACCCCAGCACTGTTGACAGGTTCTTCAAGAACTTAGAATAATAGTTCAAAAGTCCTAAATAAGATTTCCGTTCTGTGATATTCTTAGGTGACGATGCGTCATGAATAGCTTGGTTCTTGTCGTCCAATGCATGAATTCCTTCCGTACCGATTCGATGTCCAAGGGGGACAACCTCCTTTACCATGAAGAAACAGTTACTCTTTTTCAGATGAACTCCTTTACTGAGGCGTGAACAAACCTGAACTGAAATGTCCAGGTGTTCGGAATCATCTTGACCAGTTGTTAGTATGTCAACTAGGCGTACTAACACATGTAGGATACCTTGAGGGAGATTTCAAGCAATCCAGATCTCTGGAAATTTCAGATGCACTGGGCTTTCAGAGGGTAGTCGGGCCGCCTTACGAGCGTTAATTGTAGTGAAGACTTTAGAATCTTTGTCCAGTAACACCTATTGGTAGGCTTGAGACCAGGTCTAAATTGTAAACTTCTGTCCACCACCAAGTGTGACATACAGATCTTCAGTCTTAGGAATTGGATAGATGTCTAATTTGGGAACTTGATTAACTGTTTGTGTGTACTTCCCACAGGTACGGATAGATTTGTCGCTCTTCACTACTGGTACTATTGGAGCTGCCCAATCAGAATACAGCACAGGTTCTGTTGTTCCTTCTGACTGAAGTCTCTCCAATTCCAGGTCAATTTTCTCACGTAATGCATACGGTACTGTTCTTGATCTGAAGGATTTAGGCTGCTCAGTTTACTCCACAGTTATCTCGGCCTTAACTCCCTAGTGCCTAATACCTCTTTGAATAGGTCAGGATACCTGTCCAACACAGTTCCTACTGTAACTGATATGGAGACTTGATTTACAGTTGTACCTCGTTATAACGCCGGATTTGGGACTGCCGCCACGTCCCTTATAATAAATACAATAATAATACAATAAAGCATAAGGTGTGCATCCATAACGTAGTCATGCAATGTTTTAAATATTTTAAACCCCTCTTTACGGTTTTTCTTTCACACAAGAGATATCAGATATGACAATGTGAACACAGATTATAGCCACGACCGTGGTGTTCGGTCCCGAGTAAAGCGATGCAAAAACAAAAGCTGTGCATTGCATGTTAACCTCAAAATGCTATAATGTAAAGGTGTCGAACGTCAGACGCCAAAAGGAACTACAGTGATAGCTGAATATATTTTATTTTACCTTGAAAAAAAAATTCGCTTAAATCAGTCATTTCATTTGAGCTTTCACCTTGCAACAGTCATTTCACTAGCAGTCATAAGTTTTTATTATTTCCAATTTTAAAGAGTTCTTACACCACACGTATGAAAACTTCGATGCAAGTACACATCTGTGCAATAAGCTCGAAAGCAGTATGTTGCATGAAAAAATAAATGGATAAATAAAACAGAGCGATGGCTGAAAGAGACAAGTTCTTTATAAATCAAGTGCTATGATTGACACACGTAGTTGTGTCTTCATGTAAGTGGCGACCCCCTTAACTTATGAGATAAATTTCGGGGGGGGGGGGGGGGGGGGAGGGGACCTTGTACCCGGTAGCCATATAAAGTTGTACAGAGTAATACTGAAGATTTTCCTGTCTTTCTGTCCGGCTGGATGCCATTGTACACGCCGCGGGATTAGCTCCCGAGGTGTGAATGCCACAAAGTCACAATGAGCAAACCAGGAAATAATGGGTCCAGTTTGTGGGTGGTTTTCTTTGACAAATTATTTGGCCTGTTTGGCTTTTGTCTTTGATTGTTGTGTCTTCATTTTGTTTTGGCACATCTCAGCATGAAGACAAACTCATAGCTGTAAACGCGGAGATGCGTGCATTTACTGTTGTTGTTTCACAGGGGTCATGGCGGACCTGATTGACTGAACTTAAATTCATACAGCTTAGGCAAGCTGTTGTTTACAGTTCAAACACTTGATGGAGAGCCGTGGAACAGGCTTTCTGGAACTTAAAAATATTGGAAAAAGGTTCCTTGTTACACGTGTGGTATTTAACAGTTTGTTATAGTCATCATTTATAAGATCACTGCAGGTGACCATCGCTGGCGGAACAGCGAGGGCAAAACTAATAGTTTTAATACATTTTGTCCAGAAAAGAGTCTGGGGGATGACGTTAACAGTTTAACGGCGATAGCGTATAGAAAATAACATCAGTAATTTTTTGTACCAGGGCTCGGTTTCACGAAGCACACTTAAGGTTATTGTGCGTTCACTTAACTACCAAAGCAACAATGCAGTAACCTTAAGAGAGCTTTGTGAAATTTAGCCCTGATCCTTAGAAATGCAATAAGTGAAAGTGGTGTAACAAAGGAGGGCGTTACAGCGAGGTTTGACTGTATTTCGAAAATGCCAATCCAATTCAATATAATTCGACTTAACCTGTCTCTGCCTAGCAAGTTGGGACCGTTGCCTTTAGCAACAACTGCTGTGAGGTTAGCGGATTGTCCGTTGTATGAAACCGGAACCATAACTGTCCCTAATACTGGAATTTCCTCCCCTGAGTTCTACTTTGGATTTCTGGAGTTTCCCAGTTTTCAACTGGTTACATGTCTTTTCATCTAGAACAGTAAATGATACTCCAGTATCCAATTCCAACTGAACAGTAACATGTCCAATGCCCATGGCAACCCGATGTGGTTTCCTGTCCCCACCACGCTGAAGGCTAAACACTGCATAGACGTCCTCGTCTTCCCCGACAGATTTGGCCTCATGTTCTACAAGATTGGCTTGCTGTTGTTTCCGACGCCATTTATTTTTGTTATGGACTGACGACTTTGGGTGTCTTTCTTTCGCTTGACCAGAATTATTACCACTTTGTTGTTTGTTCCCGGTCAATGTGTCCCCTTTTCTTACAAAAACCACACACTGAATGGCTGTGACGACATGCAGATGTCTCTTGATTTCCCGTACAACGAGAGCATACTTTAAACGAAATCTAACTTGGTTTGGCCTGAATTTTATTGACTTCTGTTTGTTTTACAGGTTGTGTGGATTGCTGAATATGTTGGAGGTCCTGGATGTTTTAGCTGCTAATTCCATAGCTGTAGCTACTTCATTCGCCCTTTGGAACGTTAATCCACGCTCCGACAGTAATCTTCTTTGGATTCTGTCATCTTTCACTCCACATATCAGCCTATCTCTGAGCATTTCATCTAGGGATCGTCCAAAGTCACAATGTTCAGAAAGTCGGCGTAATTCAGACATAAACACAGCAACTGACTAGCCCGGGGCCCTTACTCGGCTGTTGAATTTGCATCTCTGAACGCACGCTGACGGCGGGGGGTCGTCATGATCGCCAACGATTTCCAGATATGTCTACCACAACCTTGAAAGAATACATCTATGTATTTCAATCCACGGTCGTGGAGCCTCTGGGGCCTAACCGGCACCAGGATACTTGTCTAACATGCTATAGGGTCAGCTTTAAAACTTTTAATGAATAACGTGTTACTTTTACGGCTCTGTACCCTTCATCTCTCGATGCCCCCAAATGGCTGATATTTCATCTGCGCCAATCCAGAATCGCAGAGCTTCCGGGGCCTAGACGACCCTTGGAACCTCGCCTACTGTACCATGATTGTTGCTCTGACACCCCCCCCCCCCCCCTTCTAAACATTTAATTTCATAATTTAGATCCTACGTGTAGTTCTACATTCATATCAGGTAATCCCAATCAGTGAGTTAATCGGGACGAACAAACGAAACTGGATTACCTTGATGGACAACGTTAAACGTTTTTGTCAGTTTTAAGGTTTCATTTCAAGTCTCTAAGCTTAAACAATCTTTAAGCGATAGGAAAAATATCATAATTGAGAATGAAAATTTGAAATAAAAAAATGGCCATATTTCACCCCAGAGGTTCAATTTTCACAAAAATTTGACTTCATATACGTAGGACCTACATAGGTGAGAAGTGTATCAATGATTCGCATGGTCGTACATCATCGACGAATCAAAATACTCTTGCGCCCTTATAATGGTTTCTGAATGTTACACTATTATAATATACAATTCGCTACAGTGTACTGTATTTACTGGCCGAAAATAGGCATGGACAGGGTTCGTATAATAACAAAATATAGCAATAATCCTCCAAAATTAAAAAAAAAATGTGTTTAATGGATCAAGCCCTTTAAGATACATGTAAGCGTAGTGACCTTGAGGAATTTCTGCCAGGTCAACGAAGGACTTTAACTGACGCTATATGTGTGAGCGTCGACGGACAGCGCCAAAGGTCAAAGCACTTACCACTCCCATTGATACATACAAATATGTTACAGGACATGCAGGGTGTGGTCCCTAAGGCACAGTCCTTAAAACTCAAGGAGAAAAGCTTTGATTCAATTAGATGGTATATAGTGTCGGCCTATACTAATTCATTTTAGAGCCATAACAAGAATAAACCGGTTTATTTAATATCATCACCCCCAAGTGAACAATATGACAATGGTTGCTTAATATGTTAACGGTACAAAAAATTGTTATGTTAATTTTATCATAAACTCTGAGTGATGTTGTCTGAGTGATGCTTGAATGTATTCTGTTATTACAATTGTTAAGATATTGTGTCATATTCCAACATAATGTCCTGTTAATCTAATACAACCTTTATGTTGAATTAATAGAATATGTGTGCTATATTAAACACAGTTATCAACTGCAATAACAGAATAATTTGCTGCGATAACAAATACATTCTGTAATCGCTCATGTAACACACTTTCTGTTCAGTGTAATGGATTATTGTCTTTAGAAAGGCTGTAAACTTATACAGCTAAGTGTGCTGATAATTTTGAGACCAGTGAATTTGACTGTACACTATACCAATATGATATACAACCTTTGCAGTAAGTATATACGGAATAAATGGCGTAACTGGATCTGCACGCACCTATATATTAATATTATATATGTAAAATGACATTTGAGTTTTCACATGGTATTTATCTACAGTTGCGGTGAACATACAGTAGAATTCACTGGTCTGAATAATTTCCAGCAATTTTAGCTGTAAATTTATGCAACGATCCTTCATCCTACAAAGGTTAGGTATATAGCCAGTATACACATGGACACGTGCATGGACACGTTAAGTCATATTTAAGCTCCCGCATTACATATATGTATGAGGCAAAGAAAATGGCTTATTGTACTTTCTCTGATTGGTATGGAGGAAACTGTACAGAACGAAGCTTCTCTGCATAATGCAAAGGACAACAACCCCAAATAGCCTTGACCACGTCAGGATTGCCTGATATACTCTGAACAAGCCAAAAGCTGTATACCGACACAATGAATAGAGGCTAAAACAATGGCCTTGAAGAAAAACCCGCACTAAGTACAATAGCATGCATACACTTGCATGCATTAAATACTAGTCACCTTGAAATGAGCTCAAAGGAAAATATGTATATAAAACATTCAAATGAGTTCTCTTTGGATTCTCTGGCACATACATATCCGGAGTGAAACATTGGATGCCGCCCAAAGCTTTGATTTCAACGGGAAAATGATTTCGGGGATAGTACATATATGGATCTTTCACAAACCATATGTCAATCTACACATCCAATTAACGCAGTACATATAACCATAAAAAAACAACATTTAATTGCAATTCTTTGCATAACGGATACTATATTTATTTATTTGATTGATGTTTTATACCGTACTCAAGAATATTTTACTTATACGATGGTGGCCAGCATTATGACGGGAAGAAACAGAGTACAGCCCAAGGGAAAGCCACCACCATTCCACGAACGGCCGGCATCAGCTGGACTTGAACTCATAGCAACCGCATTGGTCAGAGCCTCCTGGGTCATCACGCCGAGCTGGCACTCTAATGCCCTCGGCCACGGAGGCCCCCGGTGGATACTGTACAAGATTTCAATATCTGTATATATTCGTTTGTCTATTTGTTTGTTGATTAACGTCATACTGGAGAATTTTACATCGTTTGTATCCGACGGTCAGGTTAACTTTATGGGTGAAGAAAGCCAAACTGTTTTGTTAAATATCGCCACGATTGTGCTGCAACATTGCCGAAGTGGTGTTAAGCCATAATCATTCATTCCGGTTAAATGTTAAGTACATCCAAATCAGGGACTCCATGCAGGTTTTGCCGGCTGAAATCCACGAATGACTGCTTTTTAACATTTAAAGAGAAATTCCAGGATATGAATGAATGAATGATTATGGCTTAACGCCACATCGGCAATATCTCAGCCAAACAATGGCGAGTCCGTGATGCGACGTCCCCTTAATACTTATATAGGGTGCCCATGTATAGGCCTAGTACCAGTAGCTAACAGACACATACGTGCATTTAGTGTCGCCTCAGTTACGGTCAATTTAACGCAATTAATGCCGAAGATGCGCATAAAGTCCGAGAATTATCAAGACTTACCGATTTTAAAGCCTTAGGTAATATATATTATGCCCTCTAGTACAATATATATAGGGGTGGTGCATATACATATATTCGCCGTATATACAATCATATAAGCTATATATGTAGACCTATACTGCAAGGCTATCGCCTTGAGGAAATTTATGTAGCAGGTATAGGCCTATATAGAATCATTAACTAAGCAACTGTTAGCTGAACGGTTTTATTTCTGCCAGAAGGTCATAGGATCGACAGCAAGGGAATGTAAGCGCTCGTGCCCAAAATGGTTGCAGACATGCATCTTGCGTGAGTCATGTACATGTACACATATTGGCCTATGCACGCCAACTGCAAATCTGCATCGGCCTTCCATTCGCCTCTTAGGTGTTCCGCACCCGGCTTCAAGGGGTTACCCATCACACAAGTGGTTAAAAGGGAAGATTATCAGAGGACGCTACACCATCAGGGGTCACGCACGGACTGAGACAGGCGGTGGAATGCTACACTTGGTGACAAAAGCACGGGTGGCGTATTGATAAAACTAAACATAAACAACTTCCCAAGGTTCGCCAGCAGTTCATTCATGACAGTAAGCGATGTGCGATGAGGTTCCTCACGGTCTACGAAAAGAATACAAAAAATGCAAATAAAAAAATCTTCAGGTAACTTGGGTATTTTCAAGTTTAAAAGAATATTAGACTATAGAATTTAAAATGTTAGCCCAGAAATTTAGAGATTTTGTAAAATTCTGCCTTTCATATAAATATTTCGAAACACCCCTCCACTGTACCCTCCTTGTAATGCTTTCAGTGCGCAGGACCGGTACTGATGTACCGAATCATGGAAAATGAGCTGGTTATCATCAACAAGTAAACGTTTCACAAACACAGTGTTTTCTGAGAAAGTGGGGAAGATGCGGAGGAGATAACAGTCAGTAGGAATGGCGACTGTGAACGGAGATGTGTCTGACAGCGATCACACGCCGAGCTGGCTACAGTTTTGTGACCGTCAGGCCGTTTCTGCTGCCGAGGTGTTTGTAAGAAACTTCCGTGTATTCGCTGCCAGTTCACAAGCTAGTAACTCGTCGTCGTCAGAGAATCCTGTCACCGGTGCTCAAGACAACCCCACCGATCCTTTAGAATTCGCCAAAAAGTTCGTGGACTTGTTCCTCAGTCATTTCGAGCGGCAAATACGGCGTACTGTGCCCTTTGAGTGCGCAGGGGCGGTGACAGGCTCGCTTCTTCTCAACGACTACACCAACCCCGAAACTTTGACAGGCGTCTCGGAAAATGGCGCCCGCGTGGAGGACGGTGAGGGAGGGGACCAGGATGATTATGCCGATCAGGACAGCGAGCCAGCTAGCCCTCAGCCCACCAAGCAACACAAGGGCTTCTTCAGAAGACTCTCCTTCAGAAACATCAGGAAACGAACGCTGTTCAAGCAGAATTCCGACGAAGTGGAATTGGACAGCAGTAACCAAAGTAGCGGTTCCTCCCAGTCTCACCCCAGAACGTCCGGCAAGCACCGGTCGGGCAGTCGTAAACACAAGGACAAAGCCGAAAAGGGGGCGAAATCCAGCAAACTTATACACTCACAGACTGTGCTAGAGGTGAAAAAGGAAGCCATCGTCAATGTGCTGTCAGGGGAAGACTCCAAAGGGAAATCAAAATGGGAGAAGACTAGGCTGATGCTAATCCGAAGTACAGGGGGTTACATGCTGGAGCTCTACACCCCTCCAAAGGTGTGCGGGTTTACTAATCCATATTGCTGTTGTATGTATGAATGTTAGTATATATGTGTGTTATGTGATACTTAGCCAGTTTTCAGTTGTATGACGTCGATGACTTATTAGGTGTGTCTTTTGTCGCCAGTGTGCAGCTGCCACTGAAGTATCATACCGAACACACCAGACTTGACACCACATCTGGTCACATTGTACTGACAATGGGCCAACCCAGGTGCATACTTCAGCTCCTCTCTTTATAGTGGGCTTGCAGGTATCGTAGCTACAGGGGCAGCCAGTGGTAAACCATTCACCTATTCACGCCATGTCATCTAAGTCCTTTCTAAAAAATACCTGTGGTCCAAAGCTGGTGTTAACTTTGGCTCTTACCTCTCTGCTCACCTGCACACACAACATCCCAGGTACACATGTATATTCCATTCGGTAAGGACACACAAGGTCCAAATTCATCTCAAGGTCCTCACTAAAGCATCAGCCATTTTGCCTTCACCACAGTTATGGGCCTCGAGAAAGTTATTGTTCCTAGATGGCACGTTAAATTTGAAAAGATGGTTTGCCGTGTTGTGAATACCGAGCTGGTTTGCCATTGCCAAATGGAATATACCTGGGATGTTGCATGTGCGGGCGAGCTGAAAGGTAAGAGCCAAAGTTGACACCAGGTTAGGACTGCAGCCATTATTTAGAAAGGACGAATCGAAAACTGCGGGCATCGATGTATGGCTTACCATTGGTTGCCACTGTGACTACGATACCTGCCAGACCAGTATAAAGAGAAGAGTTGAAGTAGCCACTTGGGGCCAGGGCCAACCATAGTCCATCTACATATTTGAAAATTTCTGACACTCACTGTAAATTTTAAAATGGTGGACTGAGTCTGTCTAGATGGCCAATGCTAACCAGTGTTCTCCTTGCTCTAACCTGAATGCTGAGAGGCAAGCTAGGCTATTGTCATTGTGGTTTGAGCATTTTAGTCAGTGCTGAAGTTGAAGGAGACCTAATTAAAGGGGGTGGGGACGATTTTCAGTTGGCTATGCATGAAGTGTGCTGCAGCTACCTGCATAAAGCTCAGAAGAATCAGTGCTGCCATGTTACAATGTGATGCCACCTCATGAACTAATCTGCTTTTCCGGACGTTTGTGACAAAAATTGCCCGTCAGATAAGTCTCCACGTCCTTAAGTTTTCAGACTATTCTATTCCTTACCTTCTCGTCTGTCGATTTATCGCAAGTACAGCGGCAGTTGGTTATTTCCTAGGCTGTATCGGCCCTACATTCCTTTGTCATGCTCAGTGTGACCCTCTGTACTGACAGCATTGACAAGAGAAGATAACTGCATCAGGTTTTTAAATGAAGCATGCTCTGGCGCTTGGGTTGGAGCCATCCTTGGCTGATCAAAATGTTGCCAAACCTTAAGTTTGAACAATCTCGGACTATATGTAGATGAACACTGTCACACACTGCAAAAGCAACACTTGCGAACAAGGTACTCATCAACCATCACATGGAAGGTGAATTGTAAAGGTCACAACATGGTGACAAGTGGCCTGTGAAGGTTAGCAAGTGGGAAGATCTTGTTCCTATAGTGAGTCAGTGTAGATTCCCTTGCTCTTCTTCCATGCCTTCTTTGCGGGGCCTTCATGACAATGTTAAAAAGCAGCTAACCAAACTTCAGTTGTGGCTATTTGTGCAGTCTACATCCATTGAAGACCACTTGTCTTCTCGCATAATGTTGTGCATATCTGTACACATGTGGGAAAGTTCGTCATTGACTTGGCAAAAGTTAGTGGTTTGCCTCCATGCATAAAAGTAAGTGTCATGATTTAAATGAAAAATGAGGCCCAGAGTAAATACCAAAGTTTGCTAGCCTTTGACCCCAGGTGACGTTTGTGACGATGGTTTGTAAGTTAGTTCTATAATTACGTGTATCAGAGGTTTTTTTTTGTACTCCTGTAAGTGCTCATTTCTGTTTTACTGCAAGTCATTGTTCATGGGTCATATTGGTAACGAGTTGTAAAAAATTGTTGTATGGACTTGATTTGTTTAAACTATTTGATGACAATAGCCAACACCCGCTGGGTCATATTAAGTCTCGTTGAATTTTCTAGCAAATTGTTCAGCCTAAGGCTGTTACACTTATTTACATCTACATGATTGTAGGGTGCTTTTATATAGAGCTGATATAGAGTCGTATGCATATGAGCACTAAGGACATGATGGAAACGTAACGTATTCAGCAATGGTTGCCATGGTAGTTGCAAGCATTTACCAGTCTCACTGTAAACTACATGCACTTTGTAAAACAGGTTCTAAACCTGACGCATAACCAAGCGGAGAGGAATAGACAAAATGTCAGGTTTGATTGCTCTGCATCAATTAATTGGCTTTGCCATGTGTCCTTTTAGTATTTATTAATTTGTTTGATAAATGTTTTGCTCCATTTTAAAGATTATTCCATTGACTTGCCTGAAAGGAATCGATAAAGAAATCTTGCATATGCCAAAACAAACCACTGTAGTCTGCGATGACTCTGACTGTAGATTAGGCAACATTTTGTTCGGCCAAGGATGGACCCAAAGGCAAACCAATGTCAGAGAACACTCCAGTTAAAAACCTGTTGCTGGTACTTCAGATTCCAAGTTTTCAGACATTCAATTCGATCTTAGTCCAGGTATCTGCAGCTTGAACTGGTAAGCTGTGGCTTTATCCCGTGTCACACTGTAGGTCTACATTCCGTGTGTTTGCATATATATATATATATCAGATTTAATGTTTACTATTCTTTCTGTCTGTCTGCTCCACAGTAGATATCATTCCATTCCCAGAGTGGATTTACTTGAAAAATGGGTTGGCAGGAATTTGTTGTTGAAGCAATACAGCTACGAAATTCTTACAACTGTTCAATTTTCCTAGTTATATTATGACTGGAATTACTGAAGCATGTCGAACAGGTATTATGAAGGGTGGATTTAATCCTCTTATTTCCTGCAGGGAGGCTAATCTTTGTAATCTGGATCAAAACAATGGGGGATGGATTATCACTATGTAAGATTGCTTTCGCATCTACCCCGAGCAGTATTCAAAGAGATGTCACTTGTTTTCGCATGTTTGATGAGTAATTTTAATCAGCAACCAGTATTTCAACCCGATTAATTCTTGATTAACGCAGTTAAGCAACACAGTTAGTTTTGGCTTGTTTTCGGTTTTAGTCATCTTCTGTAGCCGGTCAGAAATCGGCTAACATTGCCGTAGCTGTCAAACAGCCACTGCGTTGTTGTGCACAGTTCTCAATTTGTTAGAAGCTCACTCATTGGTACACAGGAGAGACACAACTAATGGGATAACGTGTATTAAAGCGATATTCATTGGAAGCCATCATGTGATTTTATCTTTTCTTTCACTTTAACGGCATACCCTAGATTGATCAAACTAATGAACTCCCGCTTTGTTTGGCACCCACCAAACCAAATCACCAGAGTTTATATGCATATATTTAAAGCCTAATTTTTTTATCCCTGCTGTTAACATTTAGCTACCTGCCAGGAATTCTTATTCCCACTTATTGGCAAAGATTGGGCTGTGTTTGGTGGGTATAAAATCCTTCTGTCTTGTGTTATGAATCCATGCTTTCCTGGTGGCCAAATCTTTTGGAAACGTCAAAAAGCTAACTCCAGGGTTCTTTGACAACCGTACGCTGAACAGCAAACCATTTCGTTGAGAAATTTGATATACTTGTTATCACTTGTGTGGCTTTTTAACTCTAAACTAAACGGCGAATCTCTGACAGCTTGTAAAGGTTGGACTTGTATGATGTTATTCAGAGGAGACTATCGATTGTTGGCGGAAAAAATGCATAAAGCCCACTTCATTGTCCAGTGATTCTAATGCCGTATGACTCAGATTACTGTAGTTTTTTCCCCATATTTTTTACACTCAGTTTAACAATATATATAGGGGTAGCTAATTATAAATAAATAACCAGTCTGGACACTAATCCTTTAAGTAACATAAGTGTCTGCAAACAGAGACTTAGGATGAGTAATTTTTGTCTTTTTGTAAACTCTGTGACAAACTGCCTCGGCAACAGTATCAGGTTTTGGAATGGAGCACACCCTGACTCTGGGTGACGTTGGTTTGGCTCCATCCTGGGCAGAACAAATATTTTCCAAACCTAATGTCAGAGGGAATCTCAGACTAAAACTACATTTTGTCACAGCCAGGCCTAATAGTCTGTCTGACAGTGTACAAGGGTCAAGATGGTTGATCATTCACTCGTTTTTGAAGGGCTCAACATAAAAGTGCTGACCTCAAATTGAGCCCAGATGACTATCATCATCATCATGTAAATATTCATTAGTGATTAGTGAATTTTATCCACTTCATGGAGTTTTACGATGACATACAATATAAAACGAAATCAAATATGTGGACATTTCACATCTCCATTTTTGTCAAGTTAATCGTTTTTAAGAGCTCAAAATATAAAACATTTGGACTATTTCTGACAGATTTTTCCAATGTCATGAAGGTTGCTTCATAGGTTTAGCCAGGAGGTGTCACGGTGTCATTGAGACACTCTGTTCTGACAAAGTTATTTGGGAAGAACTAGGGAAAACAGAAGAAATTGGAAATGAGACACCATGATTTCAAATTCCGGTTTAATCATTGTGTGTACCCCAACATTTTTTCAGCTACATGTATAACCTTATGTTTTACCTAAGCCCACATGCCTACCTGTGGGACTGTGGAAGATGACATTGGGGAGAATTTTGAAAGCATGACAGTCAAGCTCTGAGCAGGAAACAGATTAACTGATGGACTAAAATTCTGAATGTTCTGCAATCAGACTGACAATCCCATGAATAGCTAAAGTGTTTGTTATACCCCATTTATAGGTCATTAGCACTTTGAAGCTAATCATTAACACTTGTCCTTTGTACTGTTTACTGTTGATTGACTTGGTCCCATTGGTGATCAATCACATTCGTGTCATTTCCATGGATTTATATTAAGAGGGCTTGCGATTGATCGATTGGATCAGGAGTACATTTCATCTACTACCTTACTGTAGGAAGTTTTTATATAATTCCCATTTCTGGTTATTTATTTTGCTAACCTTATTTTAAGTGGTTGACTATCCCCCCCACCCCCCCACCTCCACCCACCCTAGTTATGATAAATTTGTTCACCTTTATACCCTGGGTTACATTTAGCAATACTGAATCTATTCAGTATTATGTTTTATTATCAGTACTGTTTACCTAATGTTCACTGGTTTGTAGTACTGTTTACCATATCCCCATTGCTTATCAATACTGTTTACCTCATTGGTCATCGAAACTGTTTAACCTGTCCTCATTGGTTATAACTGTTTAGATCTACCTCATCCCCGTTAATTTTAAACACTTTACTTCATCTCCATTGGTTATCGGTACTGTTTAATTCATTCCCAATTGTTATCAATAGTTTTCACTTCATCCTCATTGATTTTCAGTGCTGTTTACATGTACCTCATCCTTGTCAGTGCTATTTACATATTGTTTACCTCATCCCATTTGTTATCAGCACTGTTTACCTCATCCCATTTGTTATCAGCCATGTTTGCGTCATTCCTACTGGTTTAAATCAATTTCCTTCGGTTATCGATATTATTTTAGCTCTCCCTGAACACTGATGACCCAATCCCCATTATTACACAATCTCCAGACATGTAACTTATCAGGCCACTGGCCAGAAATCAAAAGGAGCAAGGTATACATATCTCAAAAATGGGGCAAGGTGGTAATTTCTTCTGCCAGCTATTAACTAATAAACATTATGCCAGACAAAAAATGGACAGGGAGCACATTTTAGGAGCAGGGAGCACATTTTAGGAGCAGGGTGCAGCACCCTTTTAAAACACCCTAGTTAGTGGTATTCTATACAGGATGTTGATTTTAAGAATGGGAAGGATCAGGGTTGGGTTATCTGTCCTTGTATTAAATGACTCCTGACCTGGACTTCAAGACTTTGTGCAGATATGAACAAACTATGCATATGAAGGCTATGTACAGCGCATTGTAAGTGTAGAGTGCACATGTGTACTGTAAACAGGTGCATGTGTTTTTATTTACATTTTATGCCGTTGTTGAATGTTATGCCGCAGGTTGTTTACATTTATATATCATCATTATCATCAGCATTGTAGAGGAGCTTCAGTGTATTGCCATTAGCTAAGCTGGACCTGAATATTTTAGTTTTTTATATTATGTTAAGATAATATACATGTACATGTATATCTCTACTTTAATGACACATACAGGTGGAATTCCACGTATGCAGATTTTTTTGGGTGGCATTTATGGCTTTTAGCAAGAGTGTGAGTTTAAGAATTTTTTCTGCTGCTCTAATGTTTCAACAACAGATGCTAGATTATGTAAGCAAACAACTCCCTCGCTGTTGTCGGCAAATATTTCCTGTTACGATGTGATGTACAGTATGGGACCATTCATTAATCTTGTAGCAGTATTATTTGACGTTATTCAAGTGACTCTCTTGGATATTACGCAGGAAATTTCCTTCCAACTTTAGAACTGATGATTCAAAGTAAGATGTGACATAGCAACAGAAAGAGAAGCGTTACATTTTTTTTTTTTTAATCCCATTCTTAAGCAAAAGCAAGGGATATCAATTTGGGACTAACCTGTCTGTCAGATTGTCTGGTTCTGTGCAATAAGTGCTTCATATGTTGTTTTATTTTGATAAAATATTGTGTGCATTTCGTTCATTTTGTGGAAGCTCCTCAGATTTCAAAAACCACAAATTTACTTGCATAAATCTTGAATTCCGTTATTGTGTTTGGTTATAGGCTTCCATACAATAACTGTTCTAAATACATGTACTTGTAGTGTCTGATTTTTAGATCGCCATCATAAGGTGTAGCTTAAATATATTGAGCTAAAGTATTGCGCACAAGGGGAGCACGGTAATGGGGATGCTCTGTGTGCATTTATTCATTACCATAAATTCCCAAATTCATGACGTCAGTACTTTATGTATTGAGCTGAAGTTTTACATGCAAATGTCATGCATCAGTGTAACCACTTTTTTCAGAAGTGAGTGATATCTCAAATATTAAGTTAATTATTTAATTGTTAAATTTAGCACAATCAGATAAAGCTTTGAAGAATATTGTTTTACATTTTTCCCAGTTTTACAAATTGTTGATTTTTCCTTCGGTTTATAAAGTGTTGCAATATGTACAAATCTGAACTACCCAGTGTACATAAATGTACATGTAGGTGAGTTTGTACATAAATGTACATGTAGGTGAGTTTGTACATAAGTGTACATGTAGGTGAGTTTGTACATAAGTGTACATGTAGGTGAGTTTGTACATAAATGTACATGTAGGTGAGTTTGTACATAAGTGTACGTGTAGGTGAGTTTGTACATAAATGTACATGTAGGTGAGTTTGTACATAAGTGTACGTGTAAGTGAGTTTGTACATAAATGTACGTGTAGGTGAGTTTGTACATAAATGTACGTGTAGGTGAGTTTGTACATAAATGTACATGTAGGTGAGTTTGTACATAAATGTACATGTAGGTGAGTTTGTACATAAGTGTACGTGTAAGTGAGTTTGTACATAAATGTACGTGTAGGTGAGTTTTTACATAAATGTACATGTAGGTGAGTTTGTACATAAATGTACATGTAGGTGAGTTTGTACATAAATGTACATGTAGGTGAGTTTGTACATAAATGTACGTGTAAGTGAGTTTGTACATAAATGTACATGTAGGTGAGTTTGTACATAAGTGTACGTGTAAGTGAGTTTGTACATAAATGTACATGTAGGTGAGTTTGTACATAAATGTACATGTAGGTGAGTTTGTACATAAATGTACGTGTAAGTGAGTTTATCCATATTTGCCATTCTTTATTCATATAGTTGGATATCATCTTAGGGTGGGCAAAAACAAAATGGCCACCTCATGTTTAACACTCATTCAGTGATGAGGAAGCCCTGGTTGCACAAAGTAACACCATGTAAAATCTACAGAAATATTCAGGCTGTATGGAAAGCTGGAAATTATACAAATCTGACTAAACATTATTGCTGACAGGGTTTCAAAATTATGCATGTTTAATATAAATATGCCAAAACATTTGGGGGGAGGAGCGGGGAGGGAGATTTTCTCTGTTGTGAAGGACATCACATAATCTCTAGCTTTTGCGTAGTATTGAAGAACATAACTAGAAGAGGGGGAGGGCAGAGGTGTGTTTTGAACATACATATTTTGTAAGCACATAGCGCAACTCTTTAGTGTAGTAGCTCTAATAAACACCTGAACTTGTTTGTGCTTCGCCTTGACACAGGAAACAGTAAATAAATTAATGATTTATTATATATATTGATTCACTCTTATTTCAACTTTGTGTGGTTGTATTTTTGTCCCTATGGGGGCGCAGTTGGCAGGAGAATCATATGAAGGCCTATTCATGTACTGATACTTAGCACTATTTTGGGTGTGCCAGCCAAGCCCGGAGGCCATAATGATTTGTTTACACAGTTAACTAATGAGGTGTTATTTTTTGTTTTTCTGAATCCATCCATTTCTGTCAGGACGTGTTTACACCAGGATTCCAGACGTTATTTTATGATCAGTTCAAATTTAAAGTTGAATTTATCACTACATGTATGTTGTCTGCTTAGCATGTGAAGAGGTGTAACACAGTGATTGGCTGGTTATGATGTGAAACACACGAAGGATTGTCTGATTAAAAATAGAGAATGGAAAGCCTTTGTTCCCAGTGTGCCACCCGCAGGGTATGTTGATGTAAGACATTATTCAAAAGACGTTATTCTTTGGAATAATTAAAAGATCCCTGAAAAGTAACTCTACATCGAAGATTGTGATTATGTGGGAAATATCTTGCCAAAAAATATCTTTTTTTTTTTTTCTATTCCCATATTTTTCCTGAAAATTATCCCTCTATTTTATGCCTATAGTTTGTGTCAGTGGTAAAGAAAAGATTTTGAAAATGGCATCAATCTGGAATTTACTTACTGACAGTATAGCGCCCCCTATACAGGCTCTTTTAATATACTCCAGGGTGGTTGTTGTTTTGATAGCTATTGTTGTCAATATCTCGACTGGTAATTTCTGGACTGACCATTGGGACCTGAGGTAAACTAGTTTAAAGCCTTGTTTTTCTCCCCAAAAAGTTCACTGAAAATGTTCTTAATGCATTAGGATGCTAATCACGAGCTATGAGGATTTTCTCATGTCAGAGAAAATCTTGCCTAATTTTTCATGTCATCACTCATTTAGTAGTGCATTGTATATATATGCATGCCACCTTTTTCATTTTATCATGTAATAATTCAGTCAGTCATGCTTGTCAGTGAAACTTGCCAATTTGTGTCCAACCAGATTTTCATTCTTGACTCTATAATCTTAATTAAATTTTATGTGTCAGTTGTTTTGTCAGTCAATTGATTTGTGACTATTTTCAGTCTTGTATTTATAATTAATCTTCATTATACTTCCATGTTTTCTGTTTCGACTATTCTGCCAACAACATTTTCAACCATACATTACCTAATGTTGACTTTCTTTTTTTTTATCAGTTTGTCAGTCAGCTGTCATATCAACTACATTTTTGAATCTCATCTTTGTCTGATCTTGATTGTGTTTCTCTTTCTTTTTTATTTTTTTTTTTTTATTTTGATCAACATCGTTTTCATTCTCGTTTTTGTCTGTTTTTCAGTCAGTCAAACCGCGATCAGGTATATTCTGTTTCCTCATCCAGGAGGCCCGTGAAACCACCTCATTAGAGATGCAAGACCATGAACACACCTTTGTTCTCAAGGTAATGCTCTTATATAATTCTTAAGAATGCAAAAGTTTTTTTTTTTTTTTTTCACTCATTAACTGGCCTAACAGTCTTAATTATTAAACACCTGTTCGCTTGAGTCTAGAAGACCAGGTTCATTGACATGATTGAAATTTCAGGTTCAGAAAACTCAGTTCCAATAAAGCGACCCAAATTTCATTTCATGTTTTATGAGCGAGCAGACAATAAAAAATCTAGAAATTAAATAAAATTGAAAATCCACCCTATATTGTGTCTGATCTTGATGTTATGATTTTCCAGTTTTTCTCGGCTTTATGATTATGTACATACATGGTGAGATTGTCTGCATTTTCCACAAATTAGATTCAAGTTCTATTTGTAGCTCCAATGCGGTTGTTGTGAGTTCAAGTCCAGCTCATGCTGGCTTCCTCTGCGGCCGTACGTGGTAAGGTTTGCCAGCAACCTGCGGATGGTCATGGGTTTTCCCCGGGCTCTTCCCTGTTTCCTCCCACCATAATGCTGGCCGCCGTCGTATAAGTGAAATATCCTTGAGTACGGCGTAAAACACCAATCAAATAAATAAATAAATATTTTTAGCTCGTCTGTATAAAATACAAGCATAGCTTATGTTGTACCTTGAGAGTTAGCGTTGGCAGCCAATAATAGAGAAAGCAGTATTAAACAGACTCTTAAGGGTAGTATCTTAAAAAGTACTGCAGATATTTAGTTCATGGCTTGCTCACATGCAGAGCACAGTAGCTCGAGGGGGATGTTTCATCGTCGATTGGATGTGTGCATATTAAGTATTGCAAAGTACTGAATTCCTGAATATTGTGTACAAGAATTAATGTTAAACAAAGTGTTCAGGTTTCTCAGAAAGTACTGCATGAGATCATGGTGTGCACACATGTAGAGCAGAGTAGCACTGGGATGGGGGGGTGGGGTGGGCGGGTGGAGATATTCTGTTTTTGATTCGGTGTGTACATATTGAGTACGGCAAGTACTGAAATCCTGTCAGTGTATTGTGTATTAGAATCATTGTTAAACAAAATGTTAGCGGTGGTATCTCAGAAAGCACTGAATGTATTGAGCTCAGAGTTTGCACAATAGCATGAGGGCCATATTCCATTGTTAATTTGGTGTGTGCATATTACATGCTGTAAATTACCAAGTTCCTGACTTACTGTATTGTGTATTACACTGAGTGTTAAACAAAATGTTAGCGGTGATATCTCAGAAAGCACTGAATGTATTGAGCTCAGAGTTTGCACAATAGCATGAGGGGGGTATTCCATTGTTAATTTGGTGTGTGCCTATTACATGCTGTAAATTAAAAGCACAATGACACAAGAGGGCACAATGTTCATTCGCTGATGCTCTGCGTGCATATTACTTACCATAAATAACCAAATTCACAACTTCAGTATGTGATGTATGAATATGAAGTTTTGCATTCACGTGCCTCCTACAGGCACGCTGTGAGGTAGCCTTACTACCATTTCCAAGTTATATATGTACCCCACTGACTGCATTGTAAACTGATTTATCCAGCCCATAAATCTATAATTTAAGTAGCGAATTTTCAAGTTGGAACCGTTTTGACATCAAAGGTAAAAATAGTCTTACTCTGTCACGTGAATGCTGAAAATTGTAAAGGAAGCTTTGTTCATATTAATTTACTGATCACCTGTCTCACCCCTTTTCCAGAGGCACTAATGACACATCTTTCCTTCAGAAACTTTTTAAGTTCACAAACATTCAGATTTTCAATCGTCTCTATCATTCTTTTACTCAGGGGTCCCAGTGCTCCTGTATTTCCTATATTTTCCTATTTTTTATAGGATCCTATAAATCTCCTATTATTTGGAAGAAATTCCTATTTCCTATTTTTTTTTTTTACACTGGCACAAAAAAATTCTCGTTGCATGTACATGCACGTCTGCGTGGTTGACTGTAGGGCTTATTAAAGCTTATAGTTTTTAGCGAGCGAGGCTTCACAACTACCCTATTGTTATGCTGATTCTCTATCAACATGGATGATGTCAAAGTTCTGAAGGCTGGAAACAGAGAAAACGGCAAGTATGTTTTATTTATCCATCAAGGAATTTCTAAATGGAAACTGTTTGTTGAATAAATGTATGATTTGTCATTTCTCTACATTCAGCTAAAATGCGATTCTCAATGAAAGTTATTTTATTTATAGATCAAGAAAGTCAAAACCTCTAAATAGAAAATCATGGTACGATAAATGCATGATTCAGCATTTCTTACCATTCAGCTAAATTGTAATTTTCAATAGAACTTAATCATAAATTAAGAAATATGAAAGGAACATTATGAGAGATTATTATACTTCTGTTGCTCATTATGGTTTTGTTTTCTGGATTCTTTTAAAGTTTATTATTAATCAAATTACATTTTGTTAGATTTATGTAACTACTGACATTGTTTTGCTGTTGCATTCGATTCACTTAATAACCAAAATACATGTATACAACTGGTGAAGGTTGGGTGGGTTGGGGTGGATAAAGGACTTATTTTTGCAGATTGAAACTGTGTGCTGTCTTATCTATTTAATAGATAACCAGGGATTGTATGCCTGACTATTGCTGGTAACTTACATTACGTAGTTCTTACCCATCTTTTCCCCTTTTCAGATATAACTGAAGAAAACTGGTAAGATGTGTAGAATACATCGTTATCAGTTGCATGTGTTATATTGCAGATATGTTTGTTCGTCATTGCAGTTCTCTTGACTGTTATGTATTTTATACAACTTTTATGTTATGATGTAAGTTAAATAAAGTAACTGGTGTTACGTTCTATTTCAGACCGACAACTTTTGTTTTGCCGAGTGGGAGAACCCAGTTCAACCCATTTTGGCCTAAAAGTGAAGACGGTTGTAAGCTTTCTGAATGGTGTCAATCCAGTAAAGCATCTGTTCATGCTGCATTTTGCTCTCTCTGCAATTCCGAAGTCCGATGTGATAACTAGGGTTTTCAACAACTTTTGCAACATTCTAAATGTAAAGGTCACCAAAAGCGAGCCAAGGAAATACTAGGTGGTTCTCAGATGACACTGACCTTTGCTCATTGAACAACTGATTCTGCTTCTGCTTCGAGTTCAGTATCCTCTCCTGCTGCAAGCAACAAGAACCAAGGATCATTGGTTTGTTTACTCATCTTGTGATGGTCTGAAAGATGTACTTATGGAAATGTTTCCTGGAGCCATACCAGATAGTTTTTCAATGAGCTCATCAAAAATTTCATATCTGATTAGGGATTCAGCTGGGCCTTACTTCCAGAGGATGATCAGTAATGATGTCAAGAAGTCTGATGCAGGGATCAGTCCTTCTTATGACGAGACCACAAATGCACAAAGTTTGAAGCAGCTTGAAAATAAGGTGCGGTACTGGTCTGAAGATCAAGATCAGATTGTTGTGCACCATCTTATGGGCCATGCAACAGGTGAAGATCTGTCGAAGATTATGTCTGTCGTCGATGAGGCTGGTTTGCAGCTGAAGAATTTGCTGATGTTAGGGAGTGATGGACCGAATGTCAACATCACTCTCTGGCGTATGGGTAACAAAGCCATAACTGATTTGGGGGCCCCAGGACTTCTCAATGTCGAAACATGTAACATTTGGCAAGGACTTGGGAGAAAACCCGCTCAAATATTCCAGAATTTGTTGCTGACATTTTTTACTGGTTTAAGGGGTCTGCAGCCAGGTCTTCTTATCTACGAGATGTTCAAGGCAAGATTGGGATATCGACAAAGAAGCCTTTGAAACATGTTGAATGTCGTTGGTTGTCTCTGGGGCCTGCTGTAGAATGTACGAGGTGTGGAAATCCCTTATAGAGTACTTTCTAGTTTTTCTGCCAAAGCACAACCCCAAGGACTTATCAAAACCCAGGTATAAAAGGATCAAGGTGGAGACCAGAAATCATAGCCCAACACAACTTTCTCAGGTTTCTCTCATCTACATTTGCCGAGCTCTTGGTCTTCTTCCAGTCTGAGAAACCACTCATTCATATTCTCTGTGATAAACTTTGAGATCTACTCAATGTCTTAGTTAGGTGAGTGATGAAGAAATCTACTGTTGATGCAGCCCAAAATCTTCGGCTACTTGATGACTCAGTTGTCAATGACCGGCTCAAAAGAACGGCTATTGGAGTTGGAGAAGAATGTCGTAAAAACCTAGGTAAAGGGCAGGTATCGGAGAGGGAGAAAATACTGCTTGGAATCCGAAAATTCTACCAGGCAGCGATTCAGCATCTTCAAAAGAAGCTTCCCCTCTCCAACAAAATCCTGAAACATGCCAGATGTTTACAACCTGAAAATTGTTCTACCAGTTGGTCTGTTAGATCAGTCCAAAGCCTGTCCAGAGAACTAAAATTAGATTTTTTCGGTGACGTCATTGCTGATGAATGGAGGGTCTATCAGGCAGAAAGCATCCCAGCAGACTGGTCCCAGGAAATAAAACAGGATGGGGGCCGTCATCATGAGGAGGATTGATACATACTGGTCAAAAGTCTTTGAACTGAAGAATTGCGCAGGAAGTTGCAAGTTGCAAGAAAAAAGAAAAAGAGATGAGCAAAGACAAGATAGAGCAGAAAGAGAGGAGGCTGCCAAGATTGCTAAACAAAAGGAAGAAGAACTTCTCTGCAGTAGTACACAACTGAAAAACACAGAGAAATCACTTGCTGAGAAAGAATCATTGCACCAGGTATTGCTGGGTGTGAGCAATAGCCTGCTAAACCAAGGAAACCAAAAATTGAGGGAGGCTTTCAAAAAGGGATGAAACAGGCACAGGCAGAGCTTAAAAAGACTTGAGAAGACCAGAAGAAGGTTGAGAAGGGAAAGCTAACAATGATAGAAAACATGGTTCTTGGTAAAAAGAAGAAAGAGTGACAGTTTTTTGTTGATTCTACAGACAAGGCAATATTGTGATCACCACCATGTGCTTTTATTGCAGGACCGGGAGAAAGGCACCATGGTAAACAAAGTGGATGTCTTGAATTTCACCTGTGTGCATGGTGTGACACTTTAGAATTTTTAGTTTTATGTTAGAGATTAAATGTTATTGTTCCAAATGGTTTTGTTTGTGTTCCAGAGTGTTTCATTTATGTGTTAAGTGATTGCTGGGATCGCATTGCAGTATGATTAATGAGGCAGCTTATAATGTTAAGCTGTGACCAACCACCAACTCATGATTATGTAGTTGCATCTGGCAGCCTCTGTAATTGTAGAGAGACTTTAAGTTTTGGGTTGTGACGATAGACAGGCATGTAAGCTTCTTGGACACTGAAATGTGTTATGTATTTTTACCATGTTAAATCTCAAAATTATAGAAACAGCTGATCTGTATTGGGAGCCCACTAGTAACTATCTGTGAAGTTCATAAAAAATGTGGGTTCCAGTTTTATTTGTAGCATTGATTGTTACCAGTAATTAAAATGGTAATATCTTGTGTAATTATAAGGTACTTTTAAGATGCGACTTGTTACGGGCTACACCAGGCATAGTCAGCTGTGAAATGACATCACACCCCGGTATTAAGAACTTGTCTTGAATATGTTTATTATTAAAAAAACACTGGGTTTAGGTTTAAGTTGAAAATACATATTTTGGGAGTTATAATTTTCATTTCAAATAATTGATAAACCTAACTCCAATTCAGTTAAATTCTGTGTCAATTTCGAATATACGTATAGAGAAAAAACAACTGATGTTTTGATACTGGTCCCACCTAAAATGACCCCTTGACTGTTGTGCGATGACAGTGTCATCATAATTGACCCACTTCGGCTTGCAGTTCACAAGACACGATCTAAAAAAAAATTCCTTTTTTCCCTATATTTTTTCATCCAATCTTGGCTGGGACCCCTGCTTCACTCTGTATCACTTTTTATGACATTTTATTATATGTAGTTACCTTACATTTTTGACAGGTCACGATACAGTTGGACTTTTTCTGCCTTCAACGATAAAAGTGTTCAAACTCGAAACCCCCTTATTGGTGTAGCATAAAGATCACTAATAAATGAAAGGGAACATTTTTTGATTAGCTGTGGAGAGTATGAGAACTTCTTCTCTTTTCATCTGTTGGTTCTGCCAAATGTATTAACATACACATGTGTTATATATAGTGAGCGATTGGTTTATTCACAAGCATTGTTCATTAATAATTGACTGCGTACATAGTATGTGAAAGGTTGATACTCTTACTTGTGTTTCAGTGGCAAGCTGTTTGGGCCCAAACTAAAACGTTATTGTTTGCCATTCAGTGTTGTTGCCTGGAGGTGAATCATGTGGTCCACGATTAGAAATAAGTGTATGTTTTTTTGCTCCTGTTTTGCCTCTAAACACATAATTGAGATTGAGTGGGTGTGTAAGAAGCCTTGTTGTTTAACGTTAACGCCATGTTTCAACAAAACAAAGTCAAGCCGACCAATAATTTGTTATTGAACGCTGCAAAGGCTGTAGGAGCAAGTAGGAGCAAAGCAGTGTATGGGTTCAGTTTTCTGAAGATATACATGTATGTATGAAGTGAAATGAATTTATTTGTAATCAGAAATGGCTAACAGGCACCAGTTTTGTGCAGAAATGCCTTCTCATTGCCTCTAAATGAGTGACAACGGGCATTTTTTAAGCTTTATAATTAATTTGATATTCAGGCAGCATATCTTTGCATTTTGTTGGCTTGGAAATTAGATGTGCGTACACACTATAAACAGTATAACAATAGCTATATAAAAAGCTAGTTGGTGTTTAAATAATAATCAATTAACTTAATTGTTAGATGAAATAGTTCATAATGATTGGTGGTCTTGAAAGGAGAGACCTTTATTTGTGCAAAATGTGAGATTTTTTGTTTGTTTTCGAAAAATATCAAATTGGTTTGTTTGTTTGGAAAAGCTTTCAAATTGATAAACTGCGTTTTCACCTCACTTATTGCACATCATGAATTTATTTTGGTGTTTTGTTTTGGTTTTATTTTGGAAGCCATTCTCATTTTAGTTCGCATGGTCAGCATACAGGAGGTGTTTTTAAAGGCGTTTGTTTGTGATGATAAGATGTTGGTCATTAAACTAATACCCGGTGGCTCTTGCTGGCACGTCAAGCTATTAAAAGGTTCGCCCTTGCCACAGGTGATTAGCCTCTTACGTAAAAGGGAAGGGAACAGTGAATATGCCATCATCTAGACTGTAATGGTTAGAGGCGTTAGGATTAGAACATTCAATTGCTGTGACACATGAGGTCTGCAGCACAGAATTGGGGGATTCCCTGGTTCTTGTGGTGGTGGGGGGGGGGGGGGGGGTGCTTTGTGACAGTAAGTCATTCATAGCCATCATGTGGCATTATTTAAAGTCAGGAGATTTGTCAAAGGTTTTATAGTGAGATGTGGTCCATTTTTTAGTTTCTGCGCAAGATCAACCTGGTTTTCTGTAATTCTGTAATTCTAATTAGTGACTACACCTTTCCTTCATTACATCACTGTTGTTCGGAGAGAAGAGTCAAATGCGTAATGATACATGGTGATTTTCAGAAATCTAGCTCAGCACTATTTTTGGTCTTTATTTTTGTGTTTTACTAAAAGTTTAGCCATGTTTAAGTGACACATGATTAATTCATCAACCTTACAGGGCAACTTAAGAATTTGGGGAGAAGCTCAGGTTATTTTTTTGACCAGGAGGGTATCATTTATGGCCTTTAGTTACCTCAGATTGTGCATTTTCATGTGACAAACTTAGGCGAAATACAGTAGGTATATGTAAAATGTTCTTAAGATAAAACCTCTTTCATATAAATAATTAAAACATCAAGACTGGATTATACAGGAGTGTACCAGTAGTATGAGTAAAGATAAACTGTTCGTTGGTTGTAACTGTTAGTGACTTTCACGGAGGAGAAATTTTCATTTTGAATTTTATTAAAATTTCTTTTTTTTTTCTTTCCATTCAACAGGCAACAGTTCTATTTCATGCGTTTGTGACCAGCGCCATATCAAAAGTTTAAATTCCGAAAAATGTTTGGTTTCCTAAACTCTCGGGAGTTACATATCGATAAGGTGTATTAAAATTAGTAAGATAAGAAACAAAAATCTAAATAGTTCTTTCCCTCACAGACTATAACAAGAGAGCTTCATTGTGATTGGCATGTTGTAAAATTTCTTTATACATCGTGGCAATGTCTGAATGTCACTTTTGATGTTTAGGATCAGATATGGCTCTGGAGGCTGTTTCCACAAAGCCATTTCTGACTTAGGTCAAAATTTAAAATCTTTTCACAATGCTTACTTTTTGGTACTGGAATTTGAAATTTGAATACATTTGACTTAAAATAATATTGATTAAGTGGACAAAATTTTGATTTCTACAAGCAAAGTATAAGCTGTAAGATCATATTTCAAATTTTGACTTAAGTCAGAAATGGCTTTGTGATAGGGCCCCTGGTTACTTAGGTTTGGTACAGTAGGTTATATTGAGAGTGTGCAGCGGTTGAACAGTTATGACATTTGTCTTTTGGTCACTAGCATGATGAGGACACTCGAAGTGCGGGTTCAGTCCTGGTCTTGTACAGGGAATTTCTGCATTTCCCCGAATTTACTGTTTATGGAGCCATGGTAGAAAAAATTCCATGACTCTCTTTAGGACATTTGCTCTGTTTTACTTTTGCTGGAAGGGATACAGAATCAATTTTGATTGGCTAGTGTGAAAAATACGGGCTGTACCTTACTTAAACTGAATTTTAGGTACATGTTTGGTGCATGTGACCCAGGAAAACACCACTGTCAGCCAGTGAGCGTCGATTCTGTATCCCTTTAAGACCGCTTGTCTCGCCCGAATGTGGTGTGCATACGTTTATCTGTACATCACTTGTGAAAAAGTACATTCAACTTATCCAAAGGTTTCCCTTGGTTTCTTCCAGTTTCCTTATTCTAACCCCTTAAACATCTGAAAGAAAGGGGTTCTTAAAAAACCTTTAAGTTCACTTAAAATTTTACCTATGCGCTTTGCAGTCTGGCTTTTGCCTGTTTGACTAATGAAGTCAGAAGGTTTCTGGCAAGGCGCGGGATGACAGTTCTCAGGTCTTCTACAGCTATACTTGCTTTCCTCCACCCATTGACCTGACTCTGGCCATATAAGTGAAATATTTTAATAGTATAATCAGCATTATTTTCTTTATTTGATTGGTGTTTTACGCCGTACTCAAGAATATTTCACTTGTATGATGGCGGCCGGAGAGGAAGCCAGCATGAGCTGGACTTGAACTCACAGCGACCACATTGGTGAGAGGCTCCTGGGTCATTACGCTGTGCTAGCGCGCCAACCGACTGAGCCAGGGAGGCCCCTCAGCTTTATTAATTCATCAAATAAATTTTAAAAAAACAGAATTAGCTGTGTATATTTGCATCTGTTCACAGCCAGATTTATTTTATAAAGTAATAATTATTTCTGCATTGCATGTACAGGTTACACTCTTGTCTTTGTGTTTTTTATTACAGGTTGTTTAATGAGGACACTCAAGGTACATGTACAGGTTCAAAACTGAGTTTGGGCAAGGGAATTTGTACATTTCACCACTGTCGCTAATTGTGAAATTGTGGGGTCTTGCTGACGATAAGCAGTCAGCGACATTCCTGTGGCTGTTTGTTCTGTCTAAGGTCCATAAACTACTTTTCCAACAAAATGGTAGGCATATCTGTACATCACATATGGGAAAGTTGCAAGTACCTTGCCAGCGATCTGTGGTTTTCCCCAGCCATCCAGTTTCCACCACTGGTAAAATGGGCAAACATGTATGGAAATTCTTGTGTGTAGTGTTAAACAACAGTAAAATATATTAATAGCCTTATTTCAGGTCTGAAAAAACGATAAATAAATAAATACAGGAGATTATTTTGAGGAAAATCTTCTATGTTTCAGGGGGAAGGCAACATAGAGTATGTGGTGGAGACCAATTCTAAAGATGAAGTCAAAGCCTGGCTGGCCACATTACACAGTTGTATGAATTTACATATGGACACCGCACTCAGTACCCTCCCGGAATCGTAAGTCCACACCATTATTACTTGAGAAGTTAAAGAATATTATTGCCGTAAGTGGGAAGGTCTACCAGCAACCTGCGGATGGTCATGGGTTTCCCTCGGGCACTGCCCGGTTTCTTCCCACCATAATGCTGGCTGCCGTCATATAAGTGAGATATTCTTGAGTACGGCGTAAAACATCAATCAAATAAATAAATAAATAAAGAATATAATTTGTTCTCTTAAAATTGAAGATATGTGGTTCTTCTAATTTGAGATACTCAGCCGCGTTCATACTCTTGAAATAATATATTCCCTAACTGTTCAACCTCTGCAACCAATATTTTGAAACATTTTGAGAGAGCTATGCATATGGGGTGTGGTGAAATAGTTTCAGCGAAGGTTGCCAGCGTAAAACACCAATCATATAAAATGAATAGGAAGCTTACACCTGTAATCGCTCAAACACATCAATGTTGGTCACATGGTGGTGTTTTCATAATAACTGTATGCATAAATTCCACCAGAAAAGTTTGAGGATTTACGATGAGTGTACTAATAACACACCCTCGACACACTGTGTATTTTCACCTGACACATTTTTGCTTAATTCTGATAGGATCCATTGATTTACCTTTTGGAGTGAGGGAGTGATCAGGGTTTTACCTTTTGGAGCCACAGAGGATATTTTATATAAAGTTTGATTAATTTCGTGTTTGAAAAACTGAAGTTTAACTGGCATCAAAATATAATTTGAAGGCCTCTGTGTACTCCAGAAAGTGCATTTTTAAGTATAAAAACTTCAGGTGAAATGCAGTAATCAAGAGTCTGGGGAATGTGAAATTAGTCTCCTGAAGAATTTTATTTGTTCCTTCTTTGTACTGTGATTTTTTTTTTTTTTTTTGGAAAACATTTTTTTTTTTTTTTGTGAAAATCATTTTCAACTGTGTGAAGGCTGTTCTTAAAACATTGGATATTTCTAGTCATACTTTATAGAAAAGTCTTAAAAACATCTTACATGGATTGGGCCAGGTGTTTTATTCTTGTGGCAAAAAAAAATGTTTATTTTTGCCAGCACTGTAGGTACTTATCATGCTGATAATCCTTGACAAAAATTTTTAAAATATGCACTGTGAATGAAGCAGCGCAAGGGGGATAACTCTGAAGACACTTTTTAAGAATAGTCTGTTTAGATTTGTTTCCCCATAATACTGCATTGTGAGTGAGGGGCGACCTGCGTTATAAATGTTACAAACATTACTGATGTAGAATTGTAACACATGCACAGACAAAGTTGATATTTTGTGAAAGGTAATTATTTTGGTGGACTGTTTTAAAGTAATAAAAAAAATTTCAAGTGGATTTTCATTAATGCACCCGATATTTAAGTGAAATTTGTTTTTAATTTGCAGACGTCCGAGATTACCCACTGCTCCATCCTCCACGGGCAGGGATGTCACGAAAGGTGAGTTTTGATACTAAGGACTCACCAGGGCAGATTCCACGAAGGTGTTTTTTTAAATCTAATTTTAAGACATATACGTGGACTTTAGGATTTGAAAATAAGGTATGCCTGTTAAACTAGTCAAGACAAAGGCTGTTACAATTTTTGCCTTTTGGGCCGTGCACTGCATATTAAATTAAATTTTAAACTTTTTTGCTTTTCAAAAATGACTTTGTTGAATTGTGCCATGGTAATTAGACATGTTTCATATAAATCTCCTGTCTGTAGTAAATATATGTTGAACAAGGCACCATCTTGAAGAAAACTGACTTTGAACATGTACTACAAGTATTTTGAATGGCCTAGATTCGTGCTTTGCGTTACACATCAGTCAAATAAATAAAATAAATAGATTCACCAACTGAGTCAGTGCCACTTCTGGGTCCATTTGCTCAGTTCTGTGTTTTGTTGAAGACCACTTATCATCAACTAATATGCGCTTGTACGTTTCTGCTCCTGTACGTTTCTGCACCTGTATGTTTCTTCACCTGTACTTTTCTGCACCTGTACGTTTCTGCACCTGTACTTTCCTGCACCTGTACGTTTCTGCGCCTGTACGTTTCTGCACCTGTACTTTTCTGGACCTGTACGTTTCTGCACCTGTACGTTTCTGCGCCTGTATGTTTCTGCGACTGTATTTTTCTGCACCTGAACATTTCTGTACCTGTACTTTTCTGCACCTGTACTTTTCTATACCTATACTTTTCTGCACCTGTACGTTTCTGGACCTGTACTTTTCACATGGAGAGATTGGTGCTGATGTGCTGAAGGTCAGTGGTTTTATAAGTGGAAAAGTATTTGCTTTGGAGTTACTAAAACAACAGTCAGTCAATCCCAGGCAGTTTGTCAGTAGGGAAAAAAAATTGTTCCATGCCCTTTTAAAGGAACTTTTTAGAAAGACTGTAACAAATGTTAATATGCATTATCGGTTTCCTCCTACCATAATGCTGGTCGTCGTTATATAAGTGAAATATTTTTCACTTATACTGTGTTAAATACATATATGACCTGAAGTTTACATGTCACCATCATCGCTTACGAAATTTGCACTTTCAGAATCTCCTCACTTGACCTTACGACGCCGGTCTTCCCACGCCAGCGTTGACCATGTTCCAGAGGTTCCTCCACGCACTGTGTCACGAAATCTTACCTCTACTGGCGTGGCGCGGTCTGCCAGTCTACTGTCAGGCTCTGTGGAGTTGGCCAGCTCACCTCGCTCAGATTCTATACTCGGTGAGTATCCCACCTACTTTCTTACTCAGTGGGTGAGTAACACATTCTGCAACTTTCTTGGCTCAGTTTGGTAAGCCACCTTGGGAACACATTGTGATCCTATACTGAGTGAGTAATGTTATTTTGTACTTGGTGAGGAGGATTCATTAGATTCTATACTTGGTGAGTAATCCACTGACTTTCTCACTCAGTTGGTGGGGGCCAAGAGAGTTAGCACGCTAGCACGGCGCAATGACTGTCACTGTGAGTTCAAGTCCAGCTCATGCTGCCTTCCTCTCCGGCCATAAGTGGGTAGGTCTGTCAGCAACCTGCAGATTTTCATGGGTTTCATCATAATGTTGGCGGCCATCGTTTAAGTGAAATATTCTTGAGTACAGTGTGAAACGCCTACCAAATAAATAAATAAACAAATACTCAGTGAGTAACATAACAGATTTCACTCACAGACTGCAGCCTTCTGGGATTATATTTGGTAAGCCTGTATATGAAGACCTTGTAAACCCATACTCTGTGAGTTATCATATTCTGTATTTCATGACTATTTCTCTGAAATAATACTCAGTGAGTTATCATATTCTGTATTTCATGACTATTCCTCTGAAATAATACTCAGTGAGTTATCATATTCTGTATTTCATGACTATTTCTCTGAAATAATACTCAGTGAGTTATCATATTCTGTATTTCATGACTATTCCTCTGAAATAATACTCAGTGAGTTATCATATTCTGTATTTCATGACTATTTCTCTGAAATAATACTCAGTGAGTTATCATATTCTGTATTTCATGACTATTCCTCTGAAATAATACTCAGTGAGTATTCACGAGATTCCATATTTCATGAATAACTCACCGACTGTATTTCTCTGTGGATCCTGATTTCATACACTCTCTTCTACATTCGCCGCTCATATTTGGTTAGACATTGTGAACCCATACTCCGTGAATGGTAAGCTCTCCTTTACTCAGATTTCAGTGATCATTCCAACATTCGCATCCTTATTCCATCTCCTGTTTCCTCTGACAGGCTCTGATCCACCACGTGAAACTCCTTCGGCAGATGGACAGATTGACAGATTGCTGCGTCAGTATCCCTGGTTCCATGGGACACTATCGCGCGTTGAGGCGGCGCATCTTGTCCTGCAGCAGGGCAGCTCGGGTCACGGCGTCTTCCTGGTGCGACAGAGTGAGACGCGGAAAGGAGAATATGTCCTCACGTTCAACTTTCAGGGCAGAGCCAAGGTATGTGCTTGTAGTGGATCCGAACAGCTTGCACAAAGGGTTTGTAGCTGCATTGGTACAGTGTACAGTCAGTCACCTTTATATTTCACTGTCTAAACACTCAGCAGGCACCAAGATCACGAAATGATCTTAGTCTTAAGTCAAATTTTTTTTTATCACTTTAAAATGGTTTCTTATGTAACAAGGTCATAATGTTGCTTGGCAACTTAAATTCTGGGTTAAATCATTGTAAAACAAATCTCGGCTAAAATGGCAGAAAGGAACATACCAAGTTTAATGATTGAAATTTTGACTTAAGTCTAAGATTGCTTCATGATCCCAGGGCTGCTTTTCTCTACCCAAACATATATAAGTGAAAAAAGGGTGTCTGGTGTTACACAAAGCGCAAATAAAGAAATACAAATGACTGTTAACATACTGTATTGTTTGAGATCTATAGAATCAGGCTAGACAACAGTAGAGTTAGCCATGGATGAGGTTTTAGGTCAGATACAGTAAAATCTACAACTTGCACCTACAGGGTTATTGTGATATGGTTAGCTTTATGATTTGTTCCTTTTCACATTTTAGAAATTCTTTTGCAGCATCTGCGAATGACGATAAACAGCGATGGACAATGCAGAGTTCAGCATCTATGGTTTCAGACGGTGTTTGATATGCTGGAGCACTTCCGCACGCACCCGATCCCTCTGGAGTCGGGCGGGTCCTCTGATGTCACCCTCACAGACTATGTTGTCGCTCTGGAGCGACCCCGCACCCCGACAGCGGCCACGCTTCCGCGGGGTTCACCTAGGCTGATTGGGAATACAGGGAGGTCATCTTCTACCTCCAGCCTGGGGATGAGAGGCACGGGCGTTACTCCCGGGGCACATCAGGCAGCTGCGCAGGATAGCGCACGCGACACCCTCGTAGTCAGTGGGTCGGTACGGGCCCGCACCGAATCCATAGAGAATGTGATGCGTGAACAACAACAGCAAGCTGCGGCACAACAGCAGCCGGGCCATGGCAGAGCTGTAGAGAATCATTACTCTTTTGTATGACACAATGATGTGATAACTGGTTTTTAAAATCTTTTTCTCTCTGCTTTTTTTTTTTTTTTTTTTTTTTCTGCATGAGTTTAAAATGGCTTTATTTTTGCATGTATATGTATATGTATGTATATATTATTGACTGGTTAAAAAATCAAGGTGTCTTTATAATAAGTTTCACTTGATAATGCTGTACTACATGTCCAGTGTGAGTGGTATTGTGTACATTGTGTGTACATCGCATTTTCTTGCCGGCAAGATTTCAGTCTCAGTATGGTTTTAGGGTCAGTCCATATTTCTCAAGTACGGGAGGAGGATGGAGCCATATTCTTTGTAATTTTTTTTTAAGAACAAGCATACAGAAATCACAGGTGTTTTTTTTTGATGTTGACCTTGTCTATCTTTTATGATTTGTTTTTTTTTTAAGTGGACAAGGCTATTCAGTAGAGACCTATCATAGGGAGTTTCTCTTTTATAAGTTTTCCTAATACACTTAAAACAAGACAGGCTCTTTTTATGATTGGCTCATGCAATATTTTGAAAAAGGCTTGCGGATTAGTCAGTGTGAACTGCGATATCTTCATTTTTTTTTTGTCTAAAACTTTATTTTGTTTTCTTAATACACTGTATTAAATAGTTGCAATCATGAGGTGATACATTCAGATATTATGTTAGTGGAGGAACTAATTTTGATAAGGACTAAAAGGGAAAAACTTGCTATTTCTTTTGAGAGCCTTCAGGGTATGAAAGTTAATCTAGTTGACCTTTGACATTTCTGTGACAAAACCTAGGTGGCCTGTACACATGATGAGGTATTTTTTTTCTTTGGGAATGAATTTGTTTTTAAGTTGTATATACATGTAGGCACACGTTTATCATGAGTGTGTTTGTTTATAGGACCTTGTTTACAAATGTTAATTTAGGTAACACATTTACATGAGGTAAATGTCCTAACATTTTGCCTGATTGTTAGAAAGGTGTTTGGAGATTTCGTTCAGAAGGTAGGATGATATGCATGGAGAAATATTGAAGTTTCAGCACTAAAAGAAATGAACTTTTTGTGGGCGAAATTTGAGGTTGTTCACGGCAAATACTTGTCATCCAAGCCCATCCTAAAATCTCCACTTAGTTTTTGAGTGGAAAATTAAAGACCGGTAAAATCAAAATTTACATGATTGACTGTGTGTTGAGCGGTAGTGTCATACAAATAGTATCGATGGAGTGAGAAAGAGTGTAGCTGTTTTAGGCCATTGAAGATCTTTGTTTAGGTAGTCCACACTGCTCAATGTCAGTTATACTATGTATATATGTTATAATATGATGTCCAACGTTGTCATGCTGCCAAAGAATTGGTCTGAACCTTGCACCAGTGGCTATGGGCTTAATCGTCTCTGCATTTCATGTGCAAATCCTTTGCCGCCTCACTTCTGTTTTGCCGCCTCGCTTCCGTTTTGGAGACCGATCAGCCCGTTTTTCCGCCACACTGTCCCACTTTTTCCGCCACACTGTCCCACTTTTTCCGCCACACTGTCCCACTGTGCAATCACGTTATCCGTTTTTTTTTCTCACACTATTTTTCTTTTCCCTCACAATCTCGCTTAGTGACCACGCTGTCCCGTTTTGTGGTTATTCAACCCCCTTCCACTCTCACACTGTATTATAGTGATCACTGTACCACTGAAGATCATCGCAAAGTACGTAAACCCTCAAACATGTAAGCGAGAAAAAACGGTCAATGTGGTCTTGTATGCCGTGATGCCCGTCTTCCTCCAACCATAATGTGGGCCGCCGTCGTATGCGGCGTAAAAACACAGATAAATAAGTGAGCTAATTAAATAAGCTAACCAATGCTTAATTGTGTTATTATCATGGTAAATATGCGCTTTGAATTGAGTGAACATGGAAATAAGGACTATAAAAAAATGTAGCAAATTTGTTCGTTGAGTAAGGTGGTAATAGAAAATATGCTTTGAACGACCACTATGTGAATATAAAGGATTTCATTGTGAACTACAAAAGTTTAGCGCGCAGTGGACACGATTATAATAGAGAATATAGTATATGGGCTAGAAGTATGTGAACTACACATAATTGAAATACTGCGAATATAAGATGAACGACTGTGTATATGAAGGTGAACCACATGGTTAGAGTTAACTTACATATGTGAGCGAATTATGGAATATAGGAGAATGTACCTGTAAAATTACGTGATGTACAAATACGTGTGGAATCCTGATTGAACTATCTAAACTCTTAATTTCACTGAAAACATCATAATATTTTAAATTTAACAGAAATGTTGTCTGAGTGAAGATTGTATGTATTCTGTTTTAATAATATAAAATAATAATGAAAATAATAGAGCATGCGTGCAGTATTTAACAGAACAATCTGCTGCAATAACAGAATGCATGCTAGCATTACTCAGACATCATGCGTATGTGGTTTTGTATTTAAAACGAAAATGTTTAGTGTATCAACTCAACGAGTATGACCAGTCGATGGGAAACTTTCATTCAGTTTGTGTAGCTTTCTGAAATCGATTGATTTTATTGAACGAATTTCGTAATCCCGAACGATCTTGGGTCGAGGTGACTAAGCATTAATACAAACCATAGCCATGGATCTGTAGCGCCGATTATATCAATGGCTAAAACGTAAACCATGAATGTGTAGTTTATTTTTTGAAGTAAATTTCGATTCCGAGCTGTACTGTTTAGTTGTGCGTGTCCAGGACGATAGAGTTTATTATATCTTTTTTTATAATAGGGGATAATTTTTTTTTCAATACCGCCGTCAAAATTGCATATTTATAGATATACTGACTTTCAGGGGTGTTTCAAATATCAGTCCACTTCATATTATTGGCATTATTTCAAACCGACCATGGTATCAGAAACAAGTTATTATGTCAGTTTTTAAAAGCATGCAGTAAATCAAATATCAGACCTGGGAACATATCGTAATCAAGCAGTAAGATACGCCAGACATTAATTTTTTTGTTTGCGAACTTAATACATCTAGTGCCACAAGAATGCTCGTAGTATAGCTGTAAGGCAGCCTAATAAATCGTCTACTGTGTGGTATTTTGATGTTCGGATTTTATACATCTCACAGTGGAATGTCGTCAGGAATTGGAGTTCCAAAGATGAGTACGGATAAGCAGTTATTTGCGTCGACAAAGTTGTCTGTTCTATGTGGGATAAGATAGAGAAGGTGTAACCTAGGACAGACTGTTAAACAATTTTACATAGAGACCAGTTGTATGAAAAAGTTACTCTCAAAAAATTAATGTGTTAATTTTAACAGAAAGTCTGTTGTGTGAGTGATGCTAGAATGTATTCTGTTATTATAACATAATATTCTGTCCTTTTGAACATAATTATCCCGTTTGTCGAATATAATCGTTATGTTGAATTATTAGAATATGTGTTATATTGATCAGAGCAATCTGCTACGATAACAGAATACATTGTAACATCGCTCAAACAACAGACTTTCTGTTAAAACTAACAGGTTAATTTTTTGAGTGTAGTGGAGACTTCAACCTTCAAATACCTGTCTCATACACGGCACATGCCATTCTAGTTCGGACTATAGGAGCTGATACTGTGCTTTTATTCGTAGGTGCTTTTGAAAAACTGGTCCCAAAATTTTCAGAATTGTATTATGGTTTCTTGTTGTCTCTTGCATAGAAATACATGTAACTTCTGTTCAGACATTTTACTGTTACAAATCTCATATGTTCAGAACCATAAATGGATTTTAACGTGATGCATTAAGGGACAGCTTTATACGTTCATAGTTTATTGTCAAGACTGTTCAAAATTGTATTAAGAATTAAGTCTCAAACGTCAAAAAAGAGAGAAAAAATGCAACTTCTACCCTGACCGAAGCTAATGCATGTACCATACATTTTGCCTTACTGCTGATTTGAAAACTTACCCAGTTGTTCGAACTTTTATAAATATTCAAGCTGGTGTATGTTACATAGCACTACTTGTCCTGACTAAAGATGATACTTTAGATGCTTATACTGGTATTGTTTTCAAAAAACTGATACAAGTTGTTCGTGATTGTATGAACATTCAAGTCTCCTACATTAAAAAAAAAAATAACTTCTGTCCAGGTTCAAGCTGTTGCCGAGTTTTTACCCTTATTACGCGCTTGAAAACTGTTACGCGTATTTTTTTTAGTGTAGACATTCTTGATTAAAGTCGTACGTATTTCTTAACCATTAGGTTAGGCTGACATTAAGAGCTAAGTGTGATTTTACTCTTGATAAAAGTTTGATACAGAAAATGAGCCCATGCAGGAGCCCGATGGATTTCTGGAAATTTTGCCGTCACGACCAATTGCAAATGTGATTAAATTAGAGGATTCAATGAATGAAAATAAGATGTACATTTGGCAATACATTTGCCTTGCATCGACTGTTATAGTTTTGGGGATTTTTTTTTTTGTAGTTGTCCAGAGTTTATTAGTAAGTTAATATTTGTTGATTGACGCATGGGTAATTTTATATTTGTTGGTGTTAAATTTGTTTTAGCGCAAAAAGACTTATTGGAACATGTTCAAGTCATGAGGCATTGTTATACTTTTCATTACAGTCCGAATTGTTTTGCAGTATGTTAATTACTATGTCATGGTGATTCATGCGAGATGTGTAATTTCTTTAAAACTGTTGAACATTTTTTCTTTGAAAAATGGGACTGTTTACTTACTGTAGATTATTCATCGCAGAGTATGGTTTGAATACACCTGTGACCCTCTTCTCATTTTGCAGATCTGTGTGGAAATTGACTGAAGGTGGAAATGAGATTATCAGAGCTGGGGCGAGTTCCACAGTGTCATTTCTGACTTAAGTCAAAATTTGAAACTTCTTCACAAATCTTAGTTTTAGGAACAGGAAGTTGAAATTTGGATATGTTTGCCTTAGGATAACATTGATGAGGTGGACAAGACTCCTAATTTCTATAGACGAAAAATCAGCTGTAAGATCGTGGATTCAGATTTGACTAAAATCAGAAATGGCTTTGTTGAATTTGCACCTGGTCCATTTAGGTGTACTGTAGCTAATAGGAATGTACGTTCAAGTATTTGATTTAAAACGCTGAGCGTTCAACTTGGGCTATGTTATTTCATCTCTAGCGTCAACCATTGTGAATAAGTAACGGTAGAAGTACAGAAATAGAGAAAATTATGTCAGCTGGCATTACACAGTTAGCTACTGCGCAGTGGTTGTTGCATTCGATCACGGAAACAGCAGATTTCACGCTAATCAGACTTGAGGTCACGATTATGCAATTTTGATGTAGGACTAACATGGCAGTGATCATGTAAGATTTCATTGGATGCCTAAGGTGAGGCTGACCATTAACTGGGTAGAACAAGCTACTGTATTCAATACATTGAATGGATCGAACCAGTTGCTGTATTCAGTACGTAGAATGGATCGAACTATAGCTGCTGTGTTCAGTACAGTCAATGAATCGGACTGGCTGCTGTATTTAAATAGTGGATCGGACTAGCTGCTGTGTTTAATACAGCCAATGGATCGGACTAGCTGCTGTGTTTAATACTGTCAAAGAATCGAACTAGCCGCTGTATTCAATACAGTCAATGGATTGCCAGCAGGGAAGCGAAAAAGAACTGCTGGCATTGTGAAAGAAACACGAACGACCAGATAACGCTGTGGCAGTTTTCTCTTTTGGCGTACTTTTGTTAAAAACAATGTTTCCGGATAGATGTGATTTATTAAGCCCATGCTGTCTTGTCAATTCCAACTCCTCTTTAATTTCAGGTGTAACATTTTGAATGCTATGATAGATTTATACGCATGCAATTGAAGTGATTTTCCAATCCCCAGTGGTATGAGAGACTGTAACACATTAAATTTAACCACGTATGGATTGTAAAGATATGCATTTTTATCGCTTAACTGTTCGATGTCATTTACGAGTACATGTACTTGCTGTGTGAAACACCGTTTTAAACCGTCTTCTTATAGATGTATATTAGACACGCTTAATTGTGTATTTGAAGGACATTTTCGCCTAACTGTTAAACTATTCGTCTGACAGAAAGACTGTTCACTTATACATGTATATTAGTCTCGCTAAATTGTGTATTTTAAGGACATTTTGCCAAATTGTTAAAATATTCGCCTGTCATTAAGACTGTTTACTTATACATGTGTTTACTAGGTACGACTAATTGTGTATTTGAAAGAGGTGTTGACCTATCTACAGTATAAGTGTACATGTATATATGCGTGCGTGGATCATGTCTGCTTTGTAACGTTCGATGTGATTGGGATAACATTGCTCATGTACCCCAAAATTGGCGAATGAGTGATAATTTTCGTATTCGCCAAACTGTGAGGCACATCAGTCGCAACACGTACCAGTGAGTATAATTAGTGTATGTAACCAGCTGTGTCGACAGGGATTCACTGTAACTTAATTAGCACTAAAATGTGAAATGCAAAAATTTAATGTATTGTGGATTACCTGACCTCGTTTTTGGTGGGCGAATACTTTTTTTTTTGTCTTTCCGCTGTTTTGGAGATCTTTGCAAAGACTGATACTATAGTGTGTTCACGGAATCCATATTTGTCTCCTCAACGTTTTACTATGCGGATTAGTTTTTTTGCTGTGTCACCTAACAATGGATATTTTCACTGACGTCATTTTGGGTGATTACTCCGTCAGACAATGAATTCTCATTGTGCCCTTGGAGATCACTATATTGAAATCCCATTGCCGTTTTTCATGTTTTTAACTGCCTGCTTACCTAATAGTATGCTTGTGTGGACTGAATGGAAACCGTGGCAAACGTATGAAACTTTTTTTTTCCTTCTTGGAATGTTTTCTTACTTTTCATGCGTGTCGTGTCACGTGATAACTTGTGAGCCTGGGTATTGTGCATTTGTCCCAGGTTTGTACAGTGATATCTTGGTGTACGTGTCATTGTGTCAACTTGAGTTGTACAAATGACTATGGCATTAAATACTCAATACAAGACTGTTTTTATACGTCACGCGTTTGTGTGTGTATTTGATACGTCAGGCGTTTACGTGTATTTAATACGTCATGTGTTAGTGCTTTTAATACGTCATGCGAATGTGTGTTCAATGCGTCAACAGTTTTTGTGTGTTTCTTCAAGCTTCCCACGTTCGTCTGCAGAATATAGTTCTTATATTTATAAGGGGGGAAGGACATGTGCAAATTGAAATTAGTCACAACATTTGATATCTGTCGATGTTTTCGGAAAAGAATATGTTTGCTCGATGGTCTGATCTTTATTACAAGGAGTAAGTCAACAATTTGGGAGGGAACCAAGACGCTAATGGGTCTGTTTGCGTGTAACGTTCGTCGTTGAATGTATGCTTCGAAACAGACATTTCATAGACCAGCACTCAGCCAATAAGCACGTTCCCGGTCAGTAATCGTATGTCCAATTCCCAAAACGAGGTTTAACACAAACTACCAAAGAACTAAGAAACAGAAGCAATCAACGGTTTTCAGTGAAGTTGAAAAGACAGCTTGTCCACCAGTTTGTTGTGCACATCTGTATGTGAAGTGTGGGAAAGTTCGTTACGGACTTGCCAAAGGTCTGTGGTTTAACCCGGACAATGTGGTTTCCTCAACTCAATATGCTATACGTAATGTGAAAAAGAATTTGAGTACAACGTTAAAAAACGATGACAGAAAGTAATTTATATCTTATGGTAATAAATAAAAACGCGGTGGAATATATAAATCTGAATGGAGAAGGGGGCGGGGGTAGGTATTCTGAACCCGACTTGTTGGGCTGGTCCTACCTTCTTGATAAACATTGCTTATCAAGGCTGAATAAAGACGTGAACTAATTTTCTTCATCACTTGGACTGCTGTGTTTCTGCGTACACTTACGCCCCCCCCCCCCCCCCAAAAAAAACAAGCAATGTAAACCTTTTCCCGTGCAATTTTTAAGTGGTTCATGGTAAAAGACCAATGTTCTCTTTTAACGCATGATTTAAACTGGTCCACAAAATGTCACCACAAAGTCAAGAATGAACGAATGCTTGGTGTTTATCGTCGTACTTAACACGAGGAGTCATTAGGGGTGAGGGTTCTTCTGGTAGGGAGAGTCCATGCCGCCAAAGTACTGCCGCCACTAAAGTATCACGCCGTAGACGCCATACATGACACCAAACATGACACCCGACCCAGTCACATTATGCCAGTCCTGTTTCCTAGCTCTAACTTTCCTAGCTTTCCTAGCGCTAAGCGAGACAACCACAAGTACCATTTTTAAAGTCTTGGTATGGCCCAACCTCGGTAGACAGGAATGAAGGATAGATTGCACTGCTTGGACCCAAATGACTTAAGGCGGGAAAGGTTCCTCCGTACTACATCGTAATAGCAGAGAATGGCGTGTTTTCACACATTTTTAGTCCCCTTTGTGTTGCCCGACTAGTAGATACCCTGACAAATTTAGCGTGACAACCAGGTTAAATAAGAGTACTGTACTACTTCACGCGGTTCGCGGATGCTCTTGAAATGATTGTGGCTGGTTTACTCGTATTAAACATCCCCGAGAACTGGTCCCTTTGCATTGTTTTCCTGTCATTTTTTTATGAAATGTGATGACAACACAGCGTATTGAGTAATTCTGGACCATTAACGACTTAATCATCATTAAATTTTTTTTTACCTAAATCTGTTAAAGCCATGGTGCATTTCAATTTTAAGAAAACCAGAGTAGTGACGACAGTGTGAAAGTTGGGAAATGGTGACCTGTAACCTGTAAAATTTGATCTCTTGACAACTTACCTCAGGATTTTATCCTAACTGTTCATGCAAATGCGTAAAATGTAACATGCACCTCTCCTAACTCTCTGAATTATGTAAAACCACGCATTGATTCTAACTGCAATTTATTTAGGCGTCACTGATGTAAAATTACCCATCACAGTTCACAGAGACATGAAAACAATACAAAGGGACCATGCCTCGAGGATGCTTAGTCCACAAGCAGAAACCTGATTTATGTAGGTATACAGCGTAAAAGGCTGCAGTATAGAGAGTAAAACCAGCGTAGCGACGACAGCGTGATAATTGGCAAATGGTCACACATACAGTGGGTGAAATCCGGCCTCTTGTCAGTTTACCTCAGTTAGGGTTTTATTCTAACCTTTCATGTAAACGCATAAATAGTAACAAATTACACGTCCCCTAGCACCATGGCTTAAGCAGAATTAGGTAAAAAAATATGCACTGATGTTAATTGCAATTTATTAGACATCACTGGTGTAAGACTTTAAAAGAGGAAGTTCTGGCTTCCTCGGTTGGCGTTCAGCATGGAGGGGATAGTGCAACGACTGATTGACGCGTATCAGTATAATGGCTCGGGTGGGGCGGCTTACTTGCCTTCGGTAAGTCGTTTCAGTGAAGCAGCACTAGATAAAAGAGCGGTGGAAATCCGTCCTGCAACAAGCAGGTACATTACATACACCCTAAGGATTCCTTCGTCGTCATATGACTAAAAAATTGTTGAGCACGACGTTAAACCCCAATCACTCACTCACTCGCTCTAGAATTACTCAAAATGCTGTGTTGTCATCACATTTAACATACAATCACATTAAAAGAATGCAAAGGGAGCAATGAAGGTAGACAAAGATCATGCAGCGATGGGAAGACGCCAGCTGAGAGATGATAGCAAACTGCGAGCCCCGTACCGATGTAAAACCAATGCAGAATGCATATCCCATTTATACACAGCGTGATTCCATTGTAACAGTATGTATAGTTTTACACTAATGTCTCCGTTGCTCTAACCAAATAATCAGTACAGTCTTTGTTCATGTACTGGAGGTGAAAACAAATTTCCAATTTAATCCAGGTGAGATTGGCAATGAAGAAGATTTTAGCATAAGAAATTTTTTCTTAAAAGTAATCAGAATGTCTCTAGCCGTCAGATATGATGGATTCAGTGTAACGTAGTACTTTAAACTTGAGCAATCGGCAAAATCAGCATTTGACCCTTTTATCACCTCCACTTATCACCTCCCTCCTGCACCTTTCCAGGATTCCGGGTGATAGAAGCTATGAATAGCGCTGTTCTGTCTGTACTGCAGTCTGGTAAGTCTGGTTTGTTGCTGTCAGCAGGGTCGATACTTGAAATACGCTAACGCATCCTCCTATGTGCCACGGTGAGGAGTTTGACATGCCCTAACATGACCGATAAAGCTTACACGGTGTGACGGCGTATGCAAGTGTTCAGTTTACCTTATAAGGTTACACGGTCGCGCGGCACGTCGCTGATATCTCCGAGTACGTGTTGTCAAGGCTGACCGCTGATGCCGGCGAGGTGAAGGTCGTTAGGTCAGAGGTAGTGTTTACAATTAGATCATTAAAAATGCACAGGACTTAATCATATATCTGTGCAGACTGACTTCATGTGTCACAGCCCAGTATAGAAGTTTACAAGGCCGAGCCTGGGCGTGTAAGACCGCAAAGATCAGTTGCACACGAAGCTTCCATCGCGAACGTTGCTCACATAGGCGTGTGAGCTCGTCGTACTTCAACAGCATATAGCGTTACAGTTTAAGCGTTGTATAGTGGGGAGATAAGCTGGGGAAAAAATGGCTGTGTGGGACTGGGTGTTCGGTCTGCCCACATGGGTCTACATTATCATCGCCTTCTGCCTTCTCCTTTACCTGTAAGTATTTTTTAAAATGTGAGTATATAGTTAATTGTCTTAGGCAGGCTGTACAGAGGCACGTACAGATCTGCACATTTTCTGACAAATATATGTCATATATGCATGCACTTAAAAAAGTAAAAACGTTTTAGGCCCTACTGATAACGGTAATTTCCTGCAAAGGTGAAACATTACACAGCTTGTCGTTCTTTATTGCTGTCTGGGAGGCGTTGACCTAAAAGTATACTGAGGTGTGTGACTGCTGGGGTTAACACAGACCCCCTAGGTTAATCCCAGAGGTATGTGACGAAGGCTAGAGACGTCTTCATAATGGAGATTAGCGGAGGAAGTTGACCTGAAACGAAAAGAATTCAGCTTAGGCACTGATTTATACTGAAAATAAGTAGAGCTATAATTCCTGTCTTCTGGACAGGCGTGACAAAAAAATCACCTGGCTGACTGACAACATTCATTCTCGTACATGGACAATACCTACCAGATATCCCAATTAACTTAACGGTTGTGGATGCCGTTACTGATACGTCCCCGTTAACCGTGAGCTTGGACATCAAGATCGGAACAAATAAAAATTTCAAAAATAATATAATTAAAAGACTGTTATTCACAGATTAAACATTTTATACATTTTTTAATATGTCAAGATCGTATAAATACACTAGTGTCGTCTACAGAAAACTTAAACAATAAAACATAAACAGCTAGTTGAAGTCTCGCTCCAGGTGATATGGGTATTTCCTTTTTCTAAAAATAGCCTTCCTTGAAGCTGTCGGTAAACGTGGTCTATGCATGTCCATATATGGTAATTTGCCTCAGCGTTGGCGCGTACCAACTATATTTAGTAGTGAATAAGCGCCTGGATCTATATAGGTCACCAGGTGTAACTGATCAATCTCAGGACCCTGGGTTATACATGCGCACAGGTAAAGCACAGGTATGCCATATATGAACATATTATTTATTATTGTTTACATTATATTGTAGATGACACATTTTGGTTTTCAGCTAAATCTCCACATAAAGAGATTCGCAAAAGCATGCCATTAAAGTTGATCCTATTTTAGCAAGGCGAAGAAATTTCAACTTTCTCTGGTTCGTCCAACCGCCTAGTTTGATTTCCTTTTGAAAAATTACCCGAACGCGAGTCAGAAAAGAGCGTCTATTATTGAGGCACCTAACAGAATAGAAGTTGCGTAATGTTAGAGTGTATCACCATTTCTTAAAGAAGATAACAACTTCGTATGAGTTGTAGGAATTGCCTGACATATCACCATCAATTAAATATCAAAAGGTTCCACCAAGAGTGACCAGCGTAACTCACCAAACGTGACAGCGTGAGACTAAGGTAACCACATATCGTGACAAAGTGTTATAATTACAAAAGGATGCACGTGACGTGTTATATTAGCCCCAGGATAAAGGAAAAGAAAACCCTAACGTGAAATACATTTCAGATGCATGAAAGAACATAAAAACGCTGTCTATAAAAATAGTTGGATTTATTAGGACCAGTGACAGATTTTCTCGGTTGGAAAAATTATAAAACTGTAAATGGAAATATTTCCCTCGACAGTGTTTAATAGTCTTTCATCTAATACATGCTTCATTTTAACGGAACCACATTTAGGTCAGGATGGCTCTTAGGCACCCGGAAAGCGCCAGTGGCATTCTGACATCTTTACCTGAATGGTTTCCTCCGTATACAATTTACATGGCCGTCTTGTCAGTGAAATATTCTTGAGTACGGCCTTTAACACCAATGAAATAAATAAATTTAGATTCAAGCGTATAAACCATTTAGTGACGAGTAAGTGCAACGTACGACTTATAAAAGTTTACGCCCAAGTTTTCTCTTTGAGATTTACTTTTCTTGCCAATTGCCCATGTACTGATGACGTCATTGATATATCACGTGACCAAATGTCACCTAATATTGCCACACGTCTTCTTGTTTCAGGTATGGGATATGGCCGTATATCACCCGCCGCTTCAACTTCCCTGGACCTCCTCCTCGTGCCTTTATGGGGACCGTGTGGGAAATGTTTTCGATTGTAAGTATATTCATAGATTTGCACTGATGTCATAGCTGCTCTGAGCCAATCATCAGCACTCTTTCGTCAGGTGACTAAAGTACTGGCGGTGAAAAACAAAACAAATTTAACTCCCGTGAGATAGACATTGAAGAAGACTTTAGCATAAAATATAGCTTTTGGGTAAGAAATTCTTCTTGGAATAGTAATCAGTTTATGTCTAGGCTCATATAATACTTTAAACTGTAGGAATCGCCAAAAATCAGTATTTCGCATGCAACCATATCGATAATGGATATGACCAGTAATGTCTGAATGCAGTCGTGCATTAAGTCTTTTGCACAATCAAACCTTCTTTGAAGGCCATTTGTGACACCACCAGTATGGTGTACAAGTTCGTCTGTAACTTGCCAGAGGTGGGTGGTTTACTTCGGTCACTCTGGTTCCCTTCACCCATAAAACTGATCGCCATCGTAAGAGTGAAAATTTTTGAGTATGGCATTAGACAACAATCAAATCGATGAAGAGGAAATAAGGAAAGAAACCGATCAACATTGAACTCACAACCAAACATGCCTTTCACTTAATAAACTTTCATCTTTTTTTTTTTTGGTAGTCTGTGAATGTCAGTTGTCGTAGTCAGTGATGCAGAGTCACTTTTCTGAGTGTAGTTGTGAAAATGTGTTGTTTTTTCTCCCACAGGGCGTGGCGGAAAGTGATTCCCGTTTCCTCAAAAAATACGGCGATGTGATTATGTGAGTAAAGATCACAAAGAAGACATGTTAAATTAATAGACAATAAATAATATAACTTGGGTTATTTTGGAGAAGGGATGAAAACAGACCTAAACAGTGATGTGTAGCTATTATATAGCGTTACAGTTTAAGCCTTGTATAGAGGGGGTATAGGCTGTAGGAAAATGGCTGTTTGGGACTGGGTGTTCGGTCAGCTCACATGAGTCTACATTATCATTGCCTTCTACTTTCTCCTTCACCTGTAAATATTTTTTACTGTGTAAGTATACATGTTAAATTAAAAGACAATAAATAATATAACTTGGGTTATTTTGGAGAAGGGATGAAACCAGACCTGAACAGTGATTTGTAGCTCTTTAAATCAACTTTTATAGAACAACCAAAAACATGATGTCGCATCACTCGTACCCCATGGTCATGTGGTTGGAAGGCAAAATAGGGTTGGCGTTCAATTGTCTCAATGTGTGCGATTTTGCTTACTTTGAACTACTATATTTCGATTGTGCTACATCACAAAAATAAAACGTTATGTTATTTAAACGTCCTGTGAGATACTTTATCGATGGGTACATACATTTGGTCTAGAATTGTCTTTTCCTTAAGTAAATTTGCTCTGCTAGTAGAAAATAGTTCATATCTGCCACGCGGTGTAAACCGGATGTCTGTACTTCGCAAAATACTAGTATTCATTCCACAGCTGAGGAAAGAACATGCATGTAAAAGTGAAAGATATGTCACGTCATCATTGCCTAATTTGCATACACAATGCGCAGCATTTGAACTCTCAACTGTGCATTTTTCTTGGTCTTCCGTAATACACTTGGTAAGTATGAAGCCAGTCGGATGAACAATTGTGGAGAAAATGGAAGGACATTCATACACCTGACCTCCTTTACAGTTAGATTAACTGTAGGCTATAGATAACAAACCGGCTAACGGTTACAGTATAAAATTTGGCCCGTAAAGCCCGCCTTAAAATCCTAACATATATAAATTCTGTGGGGAAAAAATCTAAAGTCATAAGTAAAAATATTTTCAGATGATGATCTGTAAATGTGTTGCGTGGAAGCACAAAGATACAAGTTACACATACTACATAAACATGAGGTCTACACAATCCCAAAAATTGGAATATATATTTATACTTTTGTATAATGTACGTACATAATATTGTGATCTGGGGTAAAAAGGAATTTAGTAAACAGTTTTCATTTGCCCTTCACCTGATGCTCATTTCAGTTTAACGTGAAATTTCCTTTAAGGGAAAGTTGTAGTTTCAAACATAAATTATAATGTGGCCAGCTGTGAATATGATGCCTGTTCGCTGTTGTTTTCACAGAACCTGGGGAATGCGAACGCCTCAACTCCTGGTGGGCGATCCAGATATGGTGAAAGAAATTCTAGTGAAGAAGTTCCCTAACTTCGTGAACAGAACAGTGAGTTTGAGTTTGATTTATTTATTTATTTATTTCATTGTTGCTGAACCTCACATTGGAATTTTACAGAATATTCACTCTGCGGTCCATTTTATTTGTTGAGGAAACACCAGTATCCGGGGTACCGTAGAACTTAGCCACCTGTGACGTACAGCTATGCGCACCATATGGGTGGAAGACATCAGGTCTGCAGTGGGTTAGACTGCTGAAATGGCCATTCGAGCCGCATGTTTATTGTTATCAGGGCCTCACACGCCGGGAAGTTCAATATTCAACTTTCCAACACACTCTAAGATATGTGTGTAGTGTCTGAACACAAAGCTCCACACAATCTTGCTTTCAGTTTTTTAAGCACATTGTTGGCTAAACATGTAATGAGAAAAGGTGCTTAGGTTGAAACCAGAAGGCATTATACGTGGGGAGGGCACAAAATATTTTTGTCTGGGATTCCTAAACATGTTTACCCCCAAAACACATGGTAAGCTAAACATGTTTGATGCATCTAGGCACAAGACAACTGCAAACCTCCACGCATTACCCGCTTCCATTTTTTTAACATGGCATCATCTAAACAGATGTAAAAAAGGGAGATGCTTTGCCTGGTCTGCGGTGGAATTATTTACATTCACGCCATTACTCACCATAATGTGTAATCGCGTTTCTTCGATTCACTCACTCATGTTAAGATGTCAAATTCAAGCAGTGCGTGAGTACTTAGGAGATGGAGTTAGCATCATATTGCATAAACATGTTAGTCATCATCCATTTACACGCTGATTTATACACTGACTGCTCAACTGACGCTGCATGTGGCTGTAGTGATGTTAAATTTGAAGCTAATGAAAATGTATAAGAATTTTGCTGGGACTGTAAAGTGCTTGTCAAGGGTTTTTGGTATCTCTGAAAGCTAAGCTCGGAAGACTTAAACAGATCTCAGATCTACCTAACCTTCCACTACAACACAACAACCACATCTCTATTCGCCACAACAACTACGCACGTATGTAACGATGAACAACACAACATAAATTGTGCAGCAGACACAAACAATTTTACAAGAAAAGATAAAAGCAATCAATACATACCAGCACCGCAATTGCCAAATGCAGAGGCACTTCTCGACATCTTCTATTCCCAAAGAGAGCAGACGGCCAGCCTCATTTTCAGTACGATCACGTGTACTACGACGAGCATGTGCGAATAGAACGGGTAGGGACCTACACAGGTTTGGACTAAACACGTTCGATTAGCAATCCTGGGATCTGAATTTTTTTGCCCAATTGTTTAAAACACATCTCAAACATTTTTCACGGTTAAATAGATTTTAGAATCAGGCTAAATAAACAATTTCTATTAGTCACCGTATGGAAAAAAACCTTTTTTTTTCGTTTTCTGTATCTTTGAAATCTGCTTGTGCCTGTATCGTAAGTAAAAAAAAAATTATTTGCAGATAACTGATACATTATCGCTGACCGAAGTGGAGAGCAAGCAGCTGACCATTTTACAAGATGACGACTGGAAGTTTGTCCGTGCCACTTTGTCTCCAGCCTTTAGCTCTGGGAGACTCCGTGAGGTGAGACTATACTGTATCGCAAATGGTTTGTCCTGGTTTAGACGTTATTAGAACAGACCTTTGTCCGGGCAACTTTGTCTCTAGCCTTTGGCTTTGGAGACAGTACTGTAACGTGAAATTTTTCTTACATTACTTTGTCCATAGAAGTTTGTCCAGGTCACTTTGTCGCTGCTGTAAAGCTGAAACTTTGTCCCAGTCACTTTGTCTCTAACGTGACACTGGAAGTTGTCCTTGTCAGCTTGACATACTGTAACGTTGAAGTTTGTCCCCGTCAGTTTGTTCCTACTGTAACACTGGAAGTTTGTCCTTGTCAGTTTGTCTCTACAATAACGCTGGAAGTTTGTCCAGGTCACTTTGTCTCTGCTCTAATGCCTGACCAAATCACTTCGTATCAAGTGCATGTAACGATATGTTCTCAATTAATAATGTAACAAATGGGTAGACAGCCTGGTTTCAGGCTGGGAATGAGAATAATTTCCCCCTTCTCTGTGTTTTCTCCAGATGGTACCAATAATTCAGTCTGTCTTGGATAACTTACAAGACGTGATAGCGGAAAAGAGCAAAGACGGGAAGAGCATAGATACCCAAGAGTAAGCAAGCGTGATATCTCTTTGATACAGTATTACGCGTGGCTATGCCACTGGGCTCGTATGGGACTGACTTTCATATGACACGAGTTTCTTACTCTAGACTGACTTTCATTTGACATGAGTTTCTTACTCCTAACTAATTTTGAGATGACACGGGTTTCTTAGTCTTGACTAATTTTCGTATGGAATGAGTTTCTTATTTTTCACTAACTTTGATAGAACATGACTGTGTTACTCGTGGCTAAATTTTATATATTCCATAAATTTCTTACTTTTTATATGATTGGTATTGAACGCCTGGTTCATGAGTGTTTCATTTTTGTGACGGTAATCAGCTTTATCGGTGCTCAATATGCGAGTGTTCGATGATATGACCTGAGTCTTTTTAACGAACTTTGACTTGATATGAATTTCGTACCCTTGACTATAACTCTTATTTTGTCCCTGTGTATAGATTATTTAAAGGTTATACTCTGGACGCCATATCCGGAACAGCCTTCGGAATAGACTCCAATAGTTTGAAAAACCCGGACGACTCATTCGCACAGCTGTTGAAAAAACTGCTCTCTCCAAAAATCTCCATGATGGTTCTAGTGAACAGTAAGATATTGAAGTTATTTTTTTATTTACTTGTGATTTATTTATTTATTTGATCGCTGTTTAATGCTGCACTCAAGAATATTTCACTTATATGACAGCGGTCAGTGTTATGATGGGAGGAAACCGAGAAGAGCTGGGGATATTTACATATGAGATCGTTGTGTAAGGCTATACTCAAGAATTTTCAATTGTCTTGTTTCCGTAAGTATAGCATAGATGAAAGAGAATGGTTATATACTGCAAACTTTTCTGCAAGTTGTCTCTATCGAACTTCGTATAAGACTACATGATTTATTTACCCATTTATTTATTTATTTGATTGAAGTTTTGCGCAGTACTCAAGAATATTTCACTTATACGACGGCGGCCAGCGTTATGGTAGGAGGGAACCGAGCAGAGGAAACCCACAACCATCCAAAGGTTGCTGTCAGACCTTCCAATGCATAACAGAAAACGAAGCCGGCATGAGCTCACATCGATCTTATTTGTAAGAGGCTGCTAGATCAGTAGGCGGTTCTAAAGCGCAAACCACTAGGCCATGCAGTACTACGTGAGTGAGTGAGTGCTTGGGGTTTAACGTCGTACTGAATAATTTTTCAGTCATTTGACGACGAAGGAATCATTAGGGTGCATGTACGTGTAATATGCCTCCTTGTTGCAGGACGGATTTCCACCGCTCTTTTATTTTAGTGCTGCTTCACTGAGACGACTTACCGAAGGCAAGTAAGCCATTATACTGATACGGGTCAACCAGTCGTTGCATTATCCCATTCATGCTGAACGCCAAGCGAGGAAGTTACAACTTCCTCTTTTAAAGTCTTAGGTGTGACTCGATCAAGGATTGATCCTGGATCTACCGGTCCCCGAAGCGAACGCTCTACCATCTGTGCTATCCGGGCCGGTCAGTACTACATGAGAAAGCATCGCTGATCGCCAGTTTCATTCGCCCATAAACCTTAGCGCCATAATAAAGTGAAAAATTCTTGAGCACGGAGTTGAACACTATTCAATCAAGCGATCAATCAGTCAGTCATGTCAGACAACGGGCCTACAGTTAGCTCCTTGTTGTTGTTGTTTCAGTGATATTTCCATTCATCACTAAAATCATGAAACTCTTCAAAATCAGCTCCTTCCCTAAGGCCTGGCAGGAAACAGTGGACGTGATTGCGCGAGATGTCAAGAATAATATTGACCAACGAAAACAACACGGCACAGTAAGTAGCATTTAGATTCCAGTCCCCGGGACCACGAAGCGATCTTAGACTTATATCAAAACTTCGTATGTTCCTTTGTGTTATTTTAGCTGAAATTTGTTGTACAAGAGCTTACCCAGAATTTATGTTTTCAAACAAATAAAATTTGACCTTGTAATATAAGAAACAACAATTTTAAAATAATTTGAAATTTTGACTTAAACCCAAGATTGCTTCTTGATCCCGGGGCCTGGTAAACAGCAATAAGTCGACCTAGGCCTTAGTAGATGTCACCATACCAGCAATTTTGGAAAAACTGGAGGCGACTGCACAAATCCATTTTTGATTTATTCTATTCCCTCAACCTTTTGGCATATGAAAGTGCAAAGTATGTTCCCTTAAAATTTTATTTTAAATACAAAACTATACTGGTTTGGGTTGGCCAATTTCAGGGCTTCGCAAAAGGCGTAATTGTATCAGTTTGCACAGAAATCTGCCATTAGAATATGCTTGTGTAAATATCTTGCAAAAATGCGAAAATGTTGAAGAAATACAGTAAACCAGATCGTGAAATATGACAATAGAGCTAGAAGTTTTGTCCGCCTAAGACAAAAAGATCAAAATGCCCTCTCCCACAACCAACCGTAATATTTACATCGCTATTCCTGTTTTCCAATGTACGGAGCCCTCTTAAAGCATCGTGACATCAGAGATTACCTTCTTGTTTTCATATTCGAGTCACATGATCTGGCATAAAATTTGACCGGTTGGCCCAGAATCGTTGGGCAGCGGTGTTATATCTTATTCCATCAGGGCAGAGTTACAGAGAAAGCAGCCACAAATGAGTCGGATTTTTTGTGAACAGGTGACTTTGTTGGGATTTGAATCAGTGATACTTGGGGACGTAGCGGGAGCTTCTCCCACCAAAGTAAAGTTCTCATTAACCCGATTGTATAGCATGCACATTATGGACAAATTCAGTGTAAACTTGTGCCGTGGAAAATATTATTAAATTATATGCCCCCCCCCCAAAATCTCTAGATGTACATGTATTGTATTTCCATGGTAACAGACAAGGCGGGACCTTCTTCAGTTGATGATTGACGCACGTGTGGATGACCTTGACAGTGCCGATGTGGACGTTGATCGAAATGCCCTGAAAACTGATGTCCAGAATCAAAGGCGAGGTAATTATTTATTTATTTATTTATTTATTTGATTGATGTTTTACGCCGTACTCAAGGATATTTCACTTATACGACAGCGGCCAGCATTATGGTGGGAGGAAACCGGGCAGAACCCGTGGGAAACCCACGACCATCCGCAGGTTGCTGTCAGACCTTTCCACGTACGACCGGAGAGGAAGCCAGCATGAGCTGGACTTGAACTCACAGCAACCGCATTGGTGAGAGACTTTTAGGTCATTACGCTGCGCTAGCGCGCTAACCAACTGAGCCACGGAGGCTTGGGAGCTAGTTAAAGTCAGGCATGTCACGTTTTTCATGGTCTTATTCAAGGTATACCATGTATGATTGATTTTATGACTGATCTTATGATTGATTTGCTGCATGAAATGCAGTCCACAGATTCTGGAGAAACTCGATATGAGAGAGTACGCATGGGAAGTTCCAGCACATATAGTGATATATAATTTCTCGTATGTCTGGGTCCGGTGGCTCAAAGCGTATTAGCTAATACCGATATTAAGTCGTATTATGTATTCACAAAACTGAGGAACCAATTCAGTTGCACAGAGACCAAATGGAGCAAAAACTGATTTTGTTCATATTTAATATACTGTTACACTATTATTTTTGGGACAAAAAACAAACCTGGCTTAAAGTTAAATCCGATATTAAGTCTTAATACTGTTTTAAACAAGCGGACCCAGGTGATTTAAAGTTTAAGATCATTGATTTCAAACAGAAACGATGAATATATTCGCAGGTCTTACCGAGACAGAAATCAAGGCTCAGTGTTTTGTATTCATGTTGGGTGGATATGCAACAACAGCGGGTACGTTAAGTATGCTGTCTTACTGTTTGGCGATGAATCCCGAATGCCAGGAGACCCTTATTGAGGAGATTGACACCAAAGTTGGGAAGGTAGGGAAGGTTTCTAGTTTTTATCAGAGCGTATAATTTGACAGTATATTTCTAGTTTCTATTTTTTACATGTGGCTGCAACAAATCAAGATATTTTCTTCTTTGAGACAACTTTTGCTTTCTATTGTTTTCTTTCAGCTTTGAATAATACGTAAAGATATTTCTACTTTTCCTATTACACTGCAATATTACAAGACGTGTCTAGTTTTCCTATGACCTTGCAATATCACAGGACATTTGTAGTTTTTTTTCCTTTGACCCTGTAATATCACGACATTTACAGATTTTTTATTACCCTACTATATGAGAAGACATTTCTATTTTTTTTTTCTATGGCTTGCAAACTGATAGGTTATTTCTTCTTTTTTATGACCCGGCTATATGGCATGACATTTCTATTTTTATGACGCTGCAATATCACAAGACGTTTCTAAATTTCTGTAAGTTCAAGTCCAGCTCATGCTGGCTTCCTCTCCAGCCGTATGTGGGAAGGTCTGCCAGCCACCTGCGGATGGACGTGGGTTTTCCCCGAGCTCAGCCCGGTTTCCTCCCACTATAATGCTGGCCGCCGTCGTATAAGTGAAATACTCTTGAGTACGGCGTAAAACGCCAATCAAATAAATAAATAAATAAATAAGATATTTCTAGTTTTACTCTGAACCTGCTGCATAGCATGCAAGGCTCTCTCATTGTATTTTTTCTATATAAATAATCATTTTTATGTTTCTTACCTTAGCATGAAATATACAAGGCATATTTGTACTCTTTCTTGCAGAATAAGCCTAACTATGAAAATGTAATGGGTCTACCTTATCTAGACATGTGTATTAGTGAAGCGCTCCGAATTTACCCAGCTGGACAGAGGTATGTCAAAGTTGCTAGTATTTATGTTTTTACATGAACAGTCAGAATAAAACCCTAACTGAGTATCTGACAAGAGGCCATATTTCACCGGTTACGTGACTGTTTGCCAGCCCGCACATTGTCGTCGCTGCTCTGGTTTTTCGTTCTGTGTCATCGTCATTATAGAGATTTAATGCTAATCAGACAGGCAAATGGCGACCTTTTAAAGAATTTATGTATAGTCATGTATTTGGATGAAAATTTAAGGTTTTGATAAAAGGACATTTATATTTGAAACTGTCATGTTTGAACATGGTCATGTAGACAAGGTTTCAAGTTTCAGGTTACCACACGTGGAATTTTCGAGGGTTTTGATTAACAGGTGGGGAATTTTTAACCTGCCTAAAAGCAGACTATGCCCTATATCTGTATGCACATCATGTATGTTTTATGGAAAATCTTATCTGAGGAAATGTATTGTATTTTATACTAAAATTATATTAGAATGATCCTACCGGTTTTAAATTTCTCCTTCAACGTTTGTTGTCAGATTTTGTCTGGTAACGATTTTCCCTAGAAGTGGTAAGGACGTGGCTGGGTTGATTTGCGATGCTTATTTGAAGAAATTTAATTAAGTCCTTCCATCGAATCTTCATGGATGGAAATAAATTTCAGGTCCATATGTTGAATTACGCTTTGCATTATGGGAATAGACATCTTCAATTTATAACACTCGTTTGCTTATGTTGGGTGTTTGTTATGGGCACACGCTGGAGATCTGAGATCTGTTTCATTCTCCCCAGCTTAGCTGTAGGAAATACAGGAAATAGCCATTCCAATGACGTGGAACTTTTATCGTAGATTTATTTATCTCTTAAAACCTGGCCACCATAATGTGATTTTAAAAATCCTTGAGCAGAGCGTCAAACACCCATGATGAAAATAAATAAGTCCTAGATTAAAATTTTTCCTATAACTAATATTATATTCTTATTCTCCAGACTGGCTCGTGACACTAAGGACGACATTGTCATCGGAGGGCATCTGATTCCCAAAGGCCTCTCTATCCAGATTCCTGTAAATTATATTCACAACAACCCCAAGTACTGGTCTGACCCAGAAAAATTCAATCCTCAGAGGTACGTACTGGTTTAGGGGGAAACAGACAGAGCCGGGATTATGCCCTGGTAGATATGCAGACAGAACAGGGTAGAGCAGACTTTGGTTTTAGGTTCCCGAGCAGCTGCGACGACCATGCATGCTGCTTTTGGATGAAATAATGTACAGTTACGATCTTGTTATTTTTCCATGGCATACAAACGCAGTCGGTTTTCATGTGTTCATGTGTGAACGGTGTGATCAGGCTTCAGCGAAAAGAGGGACGTTAATGTACATCTGTCCGTCGGACTGTTTGTCTGTCTGGCTTTTCCTCCATTTGTCCATCTGTCCGTCTGCTCTGCTTAAGTTTCCGTGCAATAACTGCTCCAAGTAATGTTCGATCTTGATTAAAAAATCAAGATTTGTAAAGTATTGTTTGTAAAATCACACAAAGAATGTACACACCAACCTGATCCATGCATAATTTTGGCATATTTAACAAATTCTATGATTAACACTGGTCGTTGTGTTCCGTGTATGAACGGCTTCAAATATTTTGCCGTCTCCCAAATCTAGTTCGAAAACAAGCTTCACGATACGTAAGATCTGCATATCTAACATGGAGTGGAAATTCAATGAATTTTCTTATTTTCTTTTATGCGCAGTGACCCCTTATATTCAGATTCACTCCTTATATTCAGATTCACTCCTTATATTCACATTCACTCCTTATATTCAGATTCACCCCCTACATTCAGATTCACCCCTTATATTCAGGTTCAGCTCTTCCTCTTATTTTCGGCTTCTCTCCATATATTCAGATTCTCTGCCGAGGAGAAGGCCAAAAGACACCCCTATGCCTACCTGCCCTTTGGCCATGGCCCCAGGAACTGTGTCGGTATGAGACTGGCTCTTTTGAAAGCCAAGATGGCGGTCGTGTCTATTCTACAGAGGTACCGATTTGTGAGGAGTGCTGAAACCGAGGTTGGTCACGCGATATTTTCAAAGGCTTTGCTCACTAGAGATCGATTCCACAAAGTGGGTGTGGACTTCAGTGAAAATTTAAAACTTCATAATGACGCAAGGTTGATAGCTCAGGTGTAGTTCAGATTGCGATTCATTTGTCTTATAATTTTGACTTAAATCAAAGCTTTGTGGTTCTTTGTGCAATCAATCTCAGGTGCAGTGTCCATATAGAGAGCAAGGGGAGTCACTCTCGATGACGAAATTGGCCGACAGGTATTTTTACCTAATCGGGGCATCGCTGGTTCGCATACTTCTGCGATACAGAGGAATGACGAGTTTACACAATTTCATTGTAATGGGAAAAGTTTTGACATGACGTAACATCATAAGGCGCAGTAACAGATTGCCTGTGCCGGCATGTGCCTGGAAACGATTATACAGGCATTTTCACAATTCAGTGTGAAAGAAATTATTCTATTTGGAATTTAGTTTGAAAGCTCTGCAACAGCGCCCTTCTTGTGTTTATTTTATATATGTGCACGATATTCAAATTGGTTCCAAATCCCCGAGTAAGATAAGGTCTTTTATGGTGATAGACCGATTCTACATGCTCTTTTTACTTCCCACGCGACACGTACTTGCATGTTATCGTTCAACATTATAATACAAGCCAATAGAAATACCAGTGTTGTGCAAATTTTCGCCAGCGTACATGTATGAGCCAACTGGTAAAATAATTTTAAAATTTCATCTGACTTTTATAGACTTTAGAAGAAACACTGAAACAAGTACACGTAACAAACAATGCCAGAAAGCCTTCATTTATCTTTTATCATGCAGTTTTATGAAATTTTGAAATGAGCCATTTCGGTTAAAGGTCTCCGAAATTCATGTACTTCCTTCATTATCTTTCAGGCGGAACTCAAGCTGCAACTGTTTGGATTCCCAGAGGCTGTGAATGGAATTTGGCTAAAGCTGGAACCTCGGTCCTGAATATACCGGATATGACATCATTCCTTTGAAAAACGACAACATAATGTCCGTTCTTGGAACATACACTGAATAAGACATGTTTACTTCGACTATGTACTGAATAAATCTGTCCATGACTGGAAAACACACTGAACACTGCGTCTCAACTCTGACAATGCAACAGTGAATAAAATGTCTCTAATCTCAGAAGTTGTATCCTGAATACAACTGATTTGTGATGAATAATGAATACAACCGATTTAAAGTAAACACCAAGCATTAACGTTAATTTTTGTTCAATAAAAAAAAAAAGCAAAAACACGAAAATACAGCACCAACTCAGATAAATAACATAATGGTATGTCTGAATTCGATATAATTATATCCGTTCAATATATTCACTGATAATTGCAATCTTACCATGTCTTTTGCCTTGATAGGCTAAAAGACATTGTAACCAGCATTATGGTGGGAGGAAACCCATGACCGTCCGCAGGTTGCTTGGAGACCTCCCCACGTACGGCCGGAGAGGAAGCCAGCATGATCTGGACTTGAACTCACAGCGACCGCATTGGTGAGAGGCTCCAGGGTCATTCCTCTGCGCTAGCGCGCAAACAAGCTGAGCCACGGAAGTCCCTCGGTTACTTTTTGCATATTGCATATAGTATATTTACTACATGTATAAGGTCATGTTGACGACCTGTCTTGTCTGACAACGTATTGTATACATTGAATTTGTTTTGGCATATGCAGTGCAATAGGTCCACTCTAGGCGTATGTTGACATGTCTTTTGTTGTGAACATACTGAATACAGTGACTTTTTTGGGCATATTTCATAAAATATAATTACTACAATTGCTATTATATTACTGAATAAGATGATTCTATGTTGACGTGTATACAAACTGTCTACTGTACTAGTAGTAACTAGTAGTAATATACTGAATACGGAAACTTTATACCGGCAATACAATGAATATTTCCTGGAGAATGTTAGTATTGCTCGCTTACGTTGTGCTCAGGAATATTTCTCTTACAAGAGCAGGGTTAAAAATATAGGGGAAGAAAACCGGCAAACCATTTCATTTCGCCATGCACTTGCAATTGCGATTTGAAAGCATGACCTTTATCTTCAGGTGCAAAATTCTTAATTGTTACATGTACTTTATTTCAGAGAGATCTTTGATATATATGTACAGTTTTAAACGCCCTCTTAATGCTAATTATGCGTACATATTACGTAGATCGTTAAAAAAAAGTGTTAAGAGATTCTTGAAAAGCACTTCATAAACAATCTAAAGAATGTGTGATATTGGCTTTTTTTATTTATTTGATTGCTGTTTTACGCCGAACTCAAGAATATTTCACTTATACGATGGCAGCCAGCATTATGGTGGGTGGAAACCGGGCAGAGCCCCGGGGGAAACCCACGACCATCCGCAGGTTGCTGACGGATAATGGCTTTATATGACGACATATCAATCGTGGTGAGGCTATGTAAAGATGGTTAGCTTGTTGATAAAGCTCATTCACTTACGTTGAGAGCAAGCAAAGGTTTAAAATGTATTGTAATAGTTTTCTCTTCATATGTGTCAGTTATTTTGTGTTCTTTGTGTAAGATTTATTATTATATGTATATGGGGTTTCGTTTGATAATGCAGATTTACACAAAATCTTTTTATATTTAAGGCTTCTTTCACATGTAGCGGTTTTCATTATATGAACATTTGTAAGATTGGTCCAGAAGTTTATAATATATTGAAATGAAGTGAATACTTTACATGACAACGTACTGATTTTCAGTGAATTTATTTTACTTTATTGTTACCAATAAACTCCTTTCTACAAAATAAAAGAGACCATCAGAAGATTAAAAACCATAACCTGTTGTCTTTGTGATGTTACATAAGTTATTTATCGCAGTTGAAAGCAAAAAGAATCCCACATGAGAAAATCGAAAACGCCGTCATTGTTATTTTGATGAACAGGCGCGAGTTACCTCTATGACCTGAGAGCGAAGATGTTTCTGAGTTCGTCATCCTCCACATATATATTTCACTTTTCTGTAAAACTGGATTTGATTTATTACACTGGATTGGTGTTTTACGCCGTGCTCAAAAAACATTTCAGTTTCGCGACGGCGGCCAGCGGTATGGTGAAAGGATACCGGGCAGAGCCCACATGAAACCCGCGAACATCCGCCTGTTTGTAAAATGGGAATGGTTTTTTCTTCCAGAAAACCACAATGCACTTGTATTTACATTTAGTAAATATACTATATATACTAAATATACTATACTATATATATATTACTACAAGTCTCTAGCACTGACAATGTTTTTATACGTACATTGCATTGTAATGATATTGTTTGAATGTCACCGGTATTGATTATTATCGTGTGGTTCGACACTGGTACGGTGACTTCTAACCACTCGCACACCGGGCGTGGTTTAAACCCTGGGGTTGGACTGGAGATTTCTAGACCTCACCACTTTCTGTCTCTGTGTTTACTTGGGATTTCGTTCGGTAAAAATGAACTGCGACGGTCTGCTAGGTTCCGTCAAAATACGATAGCTCTTGTCCAAGTCCGCACCGGTCCATTCAATGTGGAAAGTCTTGAACAGCTTTGTCAACATCGTGTACAGCTCTTGCTCCGCAAATCGTCTTCCTGTTTAATAGAGAAATCAGCATGACAATCATAACATTTATTTGTTTATCTATTTGTTTGGATGATATTTTACGCCCAATATTTCACTTATACGACGGTGGTCAGAAACCCATGATCATCTGGAGGTCGACAATGTTAACACCGGAGAGAAATATTCTTACAAAAACAAGCGTGTCGTGGATATTTCACCATGTCTAATATATGGTAAACTAGAATATTTCACTTATATTAGGGTGGCCAGCATTACGATAAGTAGCACAGTTGGTAGAGGGGACCGGTAGATCCAGGATCAATCCTTGATCGAGTCACACCTACTCCTTTAAAAGAGGAAGTTGTAACTTCAGCATGAAGGAAATTGTGCAACGACCAGTATCTGTATAATGGCTCGGGCGGGGCGGTGAGGCAGCACTAAATAAAAGAGCGGTGGAAATCCGTCCTGCAACAAGGAGGCACATTACACGTACATGCACCCTAAGGATTCCTTCGTCGTCATATGACTGAAAAATTGTTGAGTACGACGTTAAACCCCAACCACTCACTCACTCATTACGATAAGAGGAACCGGGCAGAGCCAGGGGAAAAGCCACGACCATCCGTAGGTTGCTGAGAGGAAGCCAGCATGAGCTGGAGTTGAACTCACAGCGACCGTTCTTTATTTATTTGATTATTGTTTAAAGCGGTACGGTAGATCATGAAGGGGCGTTTCAAATTTATTTATTTATTTGACTGGAGTTTTACGCAGTTCTCAAGAACATCGTTCCAAACAGATAACTGCACTACCCTTCTCGTAACAATTATCCAAAATCTCTGGCGCTCTGGTTCATAATTGTATGTTATTGCTATGGGGACAAACCTGAAGAAAGGCATTAAACAACAATCAAATAAATAAATGGTCCAGTTGTTAGCACGTCCGCCTCGAAGTCGGGATACTTGACTGAGATTTGGGTGGCTTCGCCCTGCCACAAGACGACAAAGGTAAATACAGACACATCGAATGACTCTTGGCCGTTATAAGTCTGAAAAAATGTTACGTACAGCGTAAAATACAGAGGATACATACATACATACATACTTACACACACACATATATACTTACATACATCTTTACAATTGAGGGTCGTCATCGAGTGCTTAAGGTGTGAGTCTTTTAATTGTTAGGCTAAAAGACAAAGTCAGTTTAATCTTCGTGATTCCTGTGCTTTTATTGTTCTTTAGGCTTCGGTGGCTAAAAGTGCGATAATGCTTCTGTGTCTGGTCTTACATGCAGATCGCTAGAGACCATTTGCCTTTCACCAATATGAAGCATCTCGCACGTGAGTGAGTGCTTGGCGTTTAACGTTGTACTGAACAATTTTTCAGTCATATGACGACGAAGGAATCTTTAGAGTGCATGTCATGTGCCTCCTTCTTGCAAGACGGATTTCCACCGCTCTTTTATCTAGCGCTGTTTCACTGAGGCGCCTTATCGAAGGCAAGTAAGGCGCCCCGCCCCAGCCATTATACTGATACGGGTCAACCAGTCGTTGCACTATTCCTCTCATGCTGAACGCCAAGCGAGGAAGTTCCACTTTTAAAGTCTTAGGTGTGACTCGACCCAGGATCGACCCTGGATCTACGGCTCCCGAAGCAGACTCTCTACCAGCTGTGCTATATCGGGGCCGGTCTTTTGCATGTGAGAGCTCGCCAAAAAAAAACCTACCAACGGTCGGTCGTTAACTCCAAGCATCCCGGATTCCTGCACTCGTAAAACTGACTGACATAATAGAAATGAAAGCTTCTCGACTATTGTGTCAAACAACAATCAAACTAAATGATATGCCATGACGATAAAGATGCGATGGTATGCGCAATAGTTTTGAATATACCCGTCCGTGTTCTAAAAATACCCGTATGTATGTTTAAAATAAGTTAGATACCAAATTTCTGGTGCACTAAGTACGCACTCCAGAATAGGTTATACGGGCAACAAACAAAAGCATATCGCGATTTATGCCTATGTTACCACATTACAAACTTTTGTGACAGCTCAGGATTTGTTTTAGATCTACCTTATTTTTCTAAGATAATGTAAGATTTCAACAAAATGAGTGACTTTATGGAAAGTTTCTAAACTTTCTAAAACTTGGACGAAATTTGGTGAATTGAGTGTGAATGTCGATGGATTCAATGCCATAACAAAGAGACATAATCCGTTGTTTACCCAAGGAAAACCTGGATATGTCATGCGCATTCAAACCCGCTATTTCACAAAACTTACCAACACACATGCGCGGGCCGTGCCCAAATGGGATCATGATGAAGGGGTGAATGTTTTGTGTCGAGGTGTCCTTGATCCATCGTTCAGGCAGATACCTCTCTGGGCTCACAAAGTACTCGGGCAGCATGGCCATCACGAAGTTGTTCATCTCCAACTGAGTCTACGAAGAAAAAAAGAGAAAAATGTACAATGTGAGGTCACAAGATGAGACGTAAGCCCAATTAAAAAATTCACCCACAGGCTAAAGAATAAAGTTTACCATCCCCAACAACAGCTACAACAAGAATATTTATTTATTTATTTGATTGGTGTTTTACTCAAGTACTAAAGAATATTTCACTTATACGACGGCGGCCAGCATTATGGTGGGAGGAAACCGGGCAGAACCCGGGGGAAACCCACGACCATCCACAGGTTGCTGTCAGACCTTCTCATTGGTGTGAGGCTACTGGGTCATTACGCTGCGCTAGCGCGCTAACCCACAACAAGAATAAAGAGGCACTCGTCACAGCTAAAATCTTCGTCCAGCTCATTCTGGCATCCTCTCCGGTAGTACGTGGGAAGGTCTTACATCAGCGTTGGGTCTCTGTCTGGTTTCCTCCCACCATGAGACTGGCCGCCGTCGTATAAATGATATACTTTTGAGTCAAATAAATCAATACATAAAAGTTCGAAAATTAAAAAGGCGATGTTTTTAATTCACTGGTTTGCTGAAGCATAAAATTACAAGCCTTCTGGTCCAGGTATCAGTAAACACAACACGTCTATCCACTCTAAAAAGGCATTCGATTTAACTTAGACATCCGCAAATTACAACCTTTTTAGTGGGACAAAAAATATAAATTTCCGTGAATTCATTGTTATATTATTATTTATCATCAAAACAAGCAATTTTGTTTGACTGATATACGGGATGGCCTAATTAAGAAACAACCTGAAAACACATCATATTTTTGGGGTTAGAATTTTTCCAGCAGAGTGCAACCCTTTAAATAATTGGTTCCACGGTTGTCTATGGGACCTACAGTGGATATCAATGACGTCATATCCGTAGTTTTTGCTGGAAGTAGTTCGCTCCCATGTCCATTCGTCGAATGCATTCATTGCTCTATATGCGTGTGTATTTTGAATTCTGAAGTTCAGCAGTTTAATCACGTGTTAAATTGCAAATAGATTGTGTGACCTCACTGGTCACTTTAAGATCAGAAAGGGTCACCATAAAATATGACGTTTCCAATGCATTTTACTCGGTTGATAAAAAATCCTGATAAAGAAATCGACAGTGATCAATAGTTTATTTATTTATTTGTTTGGTGGTTTACACCGTACTCAAGAATATTTAATTTATACCACGGCGACCAGCATTATGGTGGGAGGAAATTGGGGAGAGTCCGGGGGAAACCCGCGAAAATCGACAAGTTGCGGACAGACCTTCCGACACACGGTGGGATGTGATCAATAGTCTTTCACCACACATATACATTATGTTTATTATTTACAATTATTATTTGGAATTAAGATTCTGCCACTTACTCCGGCAGGTAGCTGATAGCCCCCGATAACCATGTCTTTCTTCAAAATCCGGGAAATCTCTAGCCCAATCGGAAAAAACCTGCAAGAACAAATTCATAATTACAGAGTACTATTTTATTTCTTTGACTGGAGTTTTACGTCGTACTCACGAATAGTTATACTTATACGGCGGCCAGGAGTATAGTGGGGGAAACTGAGCAGTGCCCTGGAGGAAACCACGACCATCCGCTGACAGACCTTCCCACACACAACCGGATAGGAAGCCACCAGGAGCAAGGCTTGAAGGCATGACGACCACATCGGTGAAAGGCTCCTGGGTCATGGTGCTACGGTAAAACGCTAATAAGTAGGCCACGGAGGCCCCGTAAGTGTAGAATGAACACAAAAACTTAATGTTTTTTACTTGTTTCTTAAATTGCTTTATTGCTAACATTAACCTTCCGAATAGCAGATGAAACCACCGTATCTCCAGAGGTATCGGACAAATCTCCTGACTTAAAGCTACATCTGAACCAGCTGAAACTTACATTAACATCAATATTTATTGATTTATTGATTTATTTATTTATTTGATTTGTGTTTTACGCTGCACTCAAGAATATTTCACTTATACGATGAGGGCCAGCATTATGGTGAGAAGAAACCGTTATGGTGAATATAATACAAGCTTTGCAACGGCGAAGAACCAAACCGTTGACGAAAACGACAGACCCAAATCTCTCTTCTCACCTGCCCAAATTTATAATGAGGTTCCAGTCTTACTTGACCATTGCTCTCTTGCAATAAATGAGTAAAGGTGGGAATGAACACTAGTCCGCACAGCTTAGGCCCCAGGTATTTCCACATTATTGGTTCACTACATGGCAACGCCAAGAGAGGTCCACTTTTAGCTTGTTTTTCTACCTTCGGATACTTATTTGTGTCATATTTGAATCGCTAAAAAATCGTTGTTGCTATAACATTTGGCAGGCAATTTCCAGTCTAACTTTCAGTTGCAGTCACACTGATCTGAAATTTTTCGTCAATCATCAACCAAACACTTCTGAATCAAAGATAGTTGCATAATCATACCAATACCTAAAAGTTTCCTTCACACAAGCCTTGAGGTAGGATAATTTGCTGAGCTTCTCGGGTGTCAAAGGTTCGTCCCCTGGAAGATGTTGCTCGATTTCATTGTACAGTTTTTTCTGGACGTCTGGATTCTTGGCAATGCAGTACATGTTGAAGTAAAGCATTCTTGCGTTCTGAAAATAAACAGTCATACCACAGAAATTTAGACCCACATAACCCCACGAAATTAAAATTAGTGATATAAATATACATTGTTATTTTTACCTTAAAAACATATAGACATGTTATGATGGGATTATTTTAGTAACAAAGTGAAACGCCAAGGCATATGGACATGTGACGTCACCAGTTGTATGGTCAGAATGAAAACAGGAAATGACATTTTTAGATCACGTGACAGAAAACCGGAATAGCTGTGAGACGAGAACATGTCCTAGCTTTCATATGAAAACTGATGGGTGCAGAATTAGAAAAAAAACTCTTCTTATACGATGTGATACGTCATTCAACCTTACACACATGAGAAGAGTCGATCATTTATTCTCACAAAGAAAAAACACTAGAGTTTTCATACCCTTGATCAAATGAAGGTACTTTACACATTGTTTATACATGAAAACAGAATCGCTTCAGATTAAAACTCTTTTGTTTTGTGTAGAATGCTTTAATATAAAATAACTGTGTACCGTGCTGACGCCATCAAAAGGAAGTGAGAGCGTGAGGATGACGATGTCTGTATACGTCAGTTGTTCCCTTGACAACAAGTACGTCAAGAAGCTGTATTGACCGTCCAATAATTCGCCTTTGTCTTGTAATACTTTGATCTTCTCGACAGTTTGATCCACGTGTTTTTGGACAATACTGAAAGACGAGAAACTGTTACTAGACAATGCAGATAGAGGATAGACTGTTTTTGGACGATGCTAACAGAGGAGAGACTGTTTTTGCATAATACTGAAAGAGGAGAGACTGTTTTGGACGATGCTAACAGAGACTGTTTTTGGACGATGCTGAAAGAGGAGAGACTGTTTTTGGACAAGACTGAAAGAAGAGACTATTTTTCAACATACAGTACTTCTGCTCTGAATAGACATCGCTATTTCAAAACTTTCTGTAACGTGTCGATCATGTTTCATCAACATGATGGCGACTTACGCTTGAATAGACGTCTTGACTTACCTTAATATGTAGTCCTCGGCCGCGTAGATCCGTCGTCGCTTTGGGGTGGGGAAGATCTTGTACCAAGGCACGGAAAACTTCATGTCCACGGAGAGACGGAATATCAGAGCATTGGCGTCAATTATGGCCTGGGCTTCCGTGTGATCTTTGTTGGCAATGCATCCGAAATGGGTGTCAAACGCCGTGATCCATGCAGCTATAAATAATAGTTCAAACATAAAGGAACGGGGGCATGGATCGATTTATTTATATTTGATTGGTGTTTTACGCTGTACTCAAGAAGAAAAACTCCCAGAAAAAGAGATCGGTGGGAGTTTTTTTTAAGCGACGGAAAAGAGAAAAACTCCTGAGGAGATCAGGCGAGAGTATTTCTTTTTTTTAAAAGACAGAGGAAACAGGAAAAAATCCTAGTCAATCCGATTACAACTTGGTACGTGGTTTCGCCTAAATCGCGATGTCAGCGGCCAAATGATTGGCCGGTTAACTAGGGGCCCAACTTAGTAATCACGAGCCCCGAGATAATCATACAATTATAGTGACAACAAAAGCGCGAAGCAAAATCTCTTTTTCTGGGAGTTTTTCTTTTTTTCTTTCTGCTTTGAAAAAAAAAGACAAATTCCCACTTGATCTCTTTTTCTGGGAGGTTTTCTTCTTTTTTGGGCCTACTTAAAAAAAAGAAAAACTCCGAAGCCTAAAAGGGAAAAAACGCACAGTTATACAAAAGAAAACCGCCATGTCCAACCCACGACCTCATTTGTCAAAAGCCTGATAGTCGTAACCAGCCAGGGTTTCAATCATTTGAGCCACATCGAGGCACGATTGAACTGTCTTAATAATGTATTTGAAATATAACATCCGTGAAACTGCTCTGTATCGCTAGATTTACACCATATCGATTTGGACAAGACTTTATGCTATTGGTCGAAGGCTTAACCTCTACTACATCAATCTTATGTTCATACTAGAAATTCCACCACCCCACCAGTAGCTGTATACTGACAAAAGGCAAGAAACTACCCCGACACACACCAGGCATGAGACCCCAACCAGTCACAGAATACTGACATGCACTTGACACTCCACATTGTCACGGTATATTGACACCAGGTATGACATCCCACCCAGTCACAGAATATAGACTTCCAATTGACATGACATCCCAGGCATGACACCCCAACCAGTCACAGTTCACTGTCACCAGATATTTCACCCCAACATTACAAAGTATACCGACAACAGGCCCATATCACACTCAGTCGCACTATACTAACACTCCACCCTCACGGGATACTGACAGGCCACCCTCACAGTATATTGAAACCCACCCTCATAGTAGATTGACACCCCACCCTCAGAGTATGTACACTCCCCACCCACACAGCATACTGAAAATCCACCCTCATAGTATGTTGACACCTCAGCCACACTGTATATTTACCCCACACCCACACATTATATTGACACCCCACCTCACAGTATATTGATACCCACTCTCACAGTATATTGGCACCGACTCTCACAGTATATTAACACCCCACCTTCGCAATACAGCGATACCCCACCCTCACAGCAAAATGACATCCAATCCACACAGTATATTGACAACCGACTCACACAGCATACTGACACTCCACCCTCACTGTATATTTAGAACCCGCCCTCAAAATACATTGACAGCCCACCCTCACAACACGTTGACAACCGGCCCTCACAGCATGTTGACAACTGACCCTCAGAGTCTATTGACATCCACCCTCACAGTATACTGACACCCTACCCTCCCAGTATGTTGACACCCCGCCCTCACAGTACAGTGACACCCCATCCTCATAGTAAAGTGACACCCAATCCACACAGTATATTGACAATCCACTCACACAGTATATTGACAACACATCCTCACAGTATATTGGCAGCTCACTCTCACAGCATGTTGATAACTCAGACTCACAGTATACTGACCGCCCACTGTCACAGTATATTGACACCCCACTCTCACAGCATATTGACATCAAGGCAACCAGTACTTATCGCCTATAGCAGTCCAGATAGGAAAACCAGTTTCAGAAATCTGAAGCATGACCATGACCTGGGATAAATCCCGTGTTTCCGGTTACAAGGCGCATGATCAAATCCTTCGGCCAATGTATGGAGTCCGTACCAGTCCAGTTTGAGGCCAAGTGTAATGTAGAGCTAGAACTTCACTTAATTACTTACCAGGAACAAAAAAAAAAACTTGTGAACTTACATTCTATGGACCAGCGTGCAATTTCATTCCGCAAATGGGGAACTTGTCCGCAGCCATCTCTTATTTTCAAGAGCTTCTGCAGGAATTCCTCTGCCACACTGTTAACCTTAGGGAAGTACCTGACTACCTCTGTGGGGGCCAGCATTGCTTTCTGAACCCCACTTCTCAGTCTGTACCACTCTTTGCCCAGGCTGAAAAAGTGAGCGGATAAAAAATAAAGGAAAAATCTTCCAGAGCTGAATTCTAAGTAGGGACATGGTTATGTAGTTCTTATTTTTTTAGACGTCGAAAAAAAAAGAGAATAGAAAAACTGTTCTTCTAACGCAGGGGAAAGTACTTTCCCCCGACGTCAAAATGAAACCATTCAAAATGATAATATCTAAAATAATAGCTTCTCATTGGCCACTATGTCGGAGGGAAAGTACTTTGCCCCGAGTTAGCTGATTTAGTTTCTTTATTCTCTTTTTTCGGACGGCCAAAAAAAACAGAGAAATTTATTTACTAAAATTTTTTTCATAGAGGAAAGTACTTTGGGAGTTGGCGGACTTATGCCTGAGTTAACCAGCCAATGGCATCACCGCTTGCTTTAGGAACGAGAACAGCTTTCATTGTTCTGAACCTACCCTTATATTCAGAACGACCTGTTGTCACAAACGATTTTTAAAAGAACATCTGTGATTGGCTGGCTAACTAGGGGATAAATCTTCAAACTCACGGGAAAGAACTTTACCCCGACTTAATGAACCAATGGGAATGCTGCATTCTAAATAATGGCACTTCTGATTGGATTTAAAAAGAAAAAAAATTAAGTAAATAAATTCTCTTTTTTTTTTCTTGGCCGTCGGAAAAGAAGAGAATAAAGAAATCAAATCAGCTAACTCAAGGCAAAGTATTTTCCCCCGACTAAGTGGCCAATGAGAAGCTATTATTTCAAATATCAGCATTTTGATTGGTTGGTAAAGCCGTACTTCCTCCAGCGTTAGCAGAACAGTTTTGTCATTTTCTTCTTTTTCTTTGACTGCCAAAATATAAGGATTATAATATTATATCTTTTCCGCGGTTCCGTAGAATTTTGCTACGACTTGCTGAAAGTTAACTGTATTGTATTCCTGCACAAACTAGGATTCTGCTGGTGGACTACGCATCCCCAAGGTCCCTTGCATTGTTTTAATCTGATTGTATGTTAAATGTGATGACAACACAGCATTTTGAGTAATTCTAGATCAGTGACGTCTAATTAATTACAATTAACATCACTTTTTTTACCTAATTCTGCTGAATCCATTGCGCTAGGGAACGTGTAATTTGCTACTATTTATGCATTTACGAGAACGGTTAGAATAAAACCCTAAATGAAGTAAACTGACAAATGACCTGATTTCACCGGTTACGTGTAACCGTTAGCTAGCTATCACATCGTCGTCACTGCTCGGGTTTTACTCACTATGATGTGCGTCTTCAATTGTATTTTATTCCCCAGTAATCATAACTTTATGTGCAAAATCGCTGTATATCAGAAGTGTTAAATATAATAAAAAAAATTAGAGCATAGAGAGTAAAACCAGCGCAATGACAGCATTGTGATAGTTGACAAATGGTCACAAGTAACTGGTAATATACTGCCTGTAGTCAGTTTACCTTAGTTAGGAATTTGTTCTAACTATTTATGTAAATGCTTAAAATGCAGCAAATTACACATCCCCCTCGCACCATGGCAGACAGACTCACTCGAGTCTGTTGACCGCCATCATAGCCAAAATGGTGACGTCATGGGGTCACTACATGAATGAATCTTCTGATACAGGCCCTGTTGTTGCGTAGCCTCTGTATACAAACTAGTGTTTTTTTTCTTCTTCGAGTCCTGAATACTAATAAATGGTTTCTTAACCCTACCTCCAGAGATCTGAGCACTGTGTCCTTAGACAGGCATTTGTGAAGCACTCATGACAATCACTTGCGGCAGTTAATTAGAATTAGAACTCTTTAGAATTGCTTTAAACTGTGATAACATAGCATACCATATTTATTTTGCTGCCAAAGTTGCGAACCTGCAAATGAGTTCTTTTGTATTTACCATCAACTAAAGTACGATGAATGTATTGTTTATATTCGCATTACTTTGAGTGAAGCCTATTTGTCATGAGAGCAGCCGCACTGGACCGAGGGCAGCCGTATTGACTTGAGAAATGACATATTGGTTTGTGGGCAGCCGTGTCGGTCCGAGGGCTGCCTTGGTTTGACAGTACCATTCTGGCTTGAGGGGGCTATCGACAACTGTGTTGGTCTGCGGCCAGCCGTCTTGGCCCAAGGACTGGCGTATTGGTCTTACGGCAGACGTATAGGCATAAGGGGTAGCCGTATTGGTTTCTCAATATTCAGTTCATAGGATTTTTTTTTACTCTTCCAGGTGAGTACTTTTCTTAACAAATAAACATTAACAATGTTTTAGAAATCTAAGAAAACCCTGATAATGAAAACGGTCGACTCTCGCTATACATTGTTCAGATTCCAACTGGTTCCATCAACTAGCCTGAAGTTTTAACGGTATTTATTCTGTGCAACTTGTCCGTGTCGACTCGTCGAATACGACTAGATTGAAATTAGGACAAAGACTTCATGTGCTATAATTTATACTTTTTGACTAAAATAGAATGCCGGTTCGGATGAGAACTATGAAGGTTAGTCTGTTACAAATAGCAACGTATAAACGCAAATTTAGGGACGTACTAGTATCTGTTTCAGGCCTTAACATGTAGACAACTTAAATTTCGCCAAATTGTTTAAATGTCTTTCCACATTCCTGTCAATTCTTACTATCCCCCTCCGCCCCCCCCCCCCCCCCCCATCCCACTTCCTACAATCTTTGTGTGTAATCTCTGAAGTGTCAGCTCACGAGTTTCCAAGGCCAGGCGACTGCTTCCGGTCATTTCTGTATTGTTTAGTGACGTCCAGCAATGGCGGCACATCGGGCAGTTTGTCTTCTTGCTGGAAATAGTCTTTCACATAATCCGGATCGAAAATGTGAATCACTGTTTGTCCAGCAACGGTATCCTTGACAATTTTACCATACCGCTTGTAGTAATCCAGGAAAACGTTGTGCAAGTTTGCAACTTTTAATCGACCTGTAATGATAATGCAATATGCACGCATAGTATAATCATGTACAATGAGTAGGCCTATCGACCTAACACAAGGAATTTCTAAAACTTGATACTCCGCCGAAGGCAAACTCTATCGAAAATATATAGACTCGTTTTACATTAGTTTTTAAATGCATACTGTGGAATTCCTTAGCTGTGATGATAAGGTTTAAGTGAAAAAGTTGTTGTTGTACTTTAGGACTGGCCTTCCTCTTGGTGAAAGAGCATATTTTTAAATATGTTTATCGGAAGAGTATAAGCTAGATTGCTCGGAGTTAACTATAACCCTGGAGGTACCTATCAAGCCCCCTGATTTAAAGCCGCAGCAAACCAGCGAAAGCTGGATTTGAACCCGCTTACTCGAATTTAAAACATGCAGATGGCAGATTGAAGTAAACCCGCAACTTTCAATGTGGATGTTAATTTTACAGCAAGAAAACTTGTCTTTGAACAAACAAAGGAGCCCAAGCTGGCTCCGACTATAACAGCGCTGCCTCCCTGTGTTCAGCTGGCTGTTCACCAAAGATCGTTTGTTCGAATCCAGCTCTCGCTGCTTCAGCGGCAGCGTTAATTAAAGCAGGATTTTGTAGTTTTGGTAGTTGGTTTGCTCCGGTTTTCTCCACACATAAAAACTGGGCGTCACATCAGTGAAAATTTCTACAGCATGGGGCTAATTAACAATTAAATAAATAAATAAACTGACGGCCAAAAGAAACTTTATCACTCATAAATTGAAATTTAACAAGCGTTTTCGGTCTGCTTAACCTAGTAAAAGTAAGAGTCCAAGCATATTCCCATATGGAAAAAGCTATATGTAAGCCCATAGCAATCCGTTGCAACAGAAAGAGAAAAGTTCTAAAACCACGTGACCAGTGGACGGGCGAAACCACGAGGTCAAAAAGTGTATAAAACGTTAAAGCCAGTAAGACTTGCACAGTACTTAAAAAACACCGTAGTGGTGTCACGACTGACTCCTGAACAACGCCAGAGGGCCCTGGGCATGGTGATTATAACAGCCACTCATGCTAACATTGCAAGAACTTTTGGCTGTTCTCGTGTAATCGTTACAAATCTGATGCAGCGTTACAGGCAGAGAGAAGAACAGGCAGACCTAGGGTAAGCACGCCCAGGTAGGACCGGTACTTGCGTGCCTTGCATCTGCGAAATCGCTTCCTGACTGTGACGTCATCATCGATGAATGCGTTAGGTCATAGGCTCAGTCGGCAGATAGTGTCAAGGAGACTCCTAGATAACGGAATCCGAGCTCATCGCCCATTCAGAAGACAGCTATTGACGGCCCAACATCGTAGTCAGAGGTTGAGATGGGTCCTAATTGTACGACGTTGGCTGCGACGTGATTGGCAACGGATCGTCTTCACAGATGAAAGCCGCTTCTGTCTGTTCAGAGCTGATGGAAGACGGCCTTAGCTTGCGTTCAGGAGGTGGTACCGTATGGTGGTGGGGGAGTGATGTTATGGGGAGGGATTTGTGGACAGGATCGGACACCACTGGTCATCATCGATAGGAACTTAACAGTTCGGCGTTACTTGGATGGCATCTTACGTCCGATTGATCTGCCCTTCCTTCGCCAGCATCCATGTGGTGTCCTTTACCAGACAACGTCCACACAGCTCGAGTCGTGCAGAATTACCTTGACACCGAAGACGTCAACGCCTTACTATGGCCTGCACGTTCCCCAGACATGTCTCCCATAGAGCACCTCTGGGACACCCTGGATCGCCGCGTAAGACAACGAGCACAACATCCAGCTAACCGGCAAGTAATGACACAGGCTCTTGACGAAGAATGGCATCGTATCCCACGTGACCTCATCAGACGACTGACTTTGTCTATGCCTCGGAGAATTTTTGCATGCATTGAAGCAAGGGGTGGCCACATATTGATGAGGCGACATTATCAAACTGAACAACTTTTTCCTTACTTACCCGATTGGTCATCAAACTGAAATGTCGATTTTTATTACCCCAACCCCCAGTTGAGCACGTGATGGCTATATGGGCTGCCGTACATTTCTTTACTTTGGACGTGGATGACCTAAACATATTTTTTGTTTTGAATATATCACACTTCCACCATCCGTTGTTTTGTGTTATTACAAATTTGGGCCATTAAATCTATGGTAAAGTTTCGTTTGGCCGTCAGTTTAAATAAAACTGAATCGTAATGACTTCCTCCCCGGATTGTGGGAAGGTCTTCCAGCAACCTGTGGATTGTCATGACTTTACCCCGGTTTCCTTCTACCACAATTCTGGTCGCCGCCCTATAAGGGAAGTATTCTTGAGTACGGCGTAAAAAATCAATCAAATAAATAAATAAAACTGAAAGCACAAAAAAACACAAAAAGAATTGTATATTGCTGTGAGAAAGACAAACCATATCTTATCCCTGGGCAGTGCATCACGGGATAACGTAGCGGTTAAATAAGACTGAATTGCACATAGAAAGGGGTCGTTTATGTGAAGAATATGGTCAGCCATATTTCAGGAGAAACCGTTTGAAAAACCAGAAGACATTTTGAAACCTCCCCTTAGGCTAAAAGCCTTCGCACAAATCCACATGAAGAGTTCGAACAAAGAAATAACACACTTTTACGAGATAAAAGAAAATTACGCTTGTGTGTTTTATGTGGCAGTAGGTTCAAAGCGTAATGCATTGGTCCATAGTGCAAGAAGTCCGCGACGATTTTTCCCCCTCGGTAAAAATTAGTGTTCCGTTCATAAACACCTTTCTGTTACAGTTCGAAAACGCGGTGTATTATGATAAAAAAAACCTATGTTTAGTAACTTCAGAGATGTATTTTTATACCAAACGTGAAATGTTTAAATAGTAATGCGGCAGATAATTTCATGTCACACAAATTATCCAGTAAGCATGACATTTATTTATTATTTTTATTTCTACGCTGTACTCAAGAATATTTTTAATTTTACGACCGTTGCCAGCATTATGGTAAGAGGAAAGCAATCAGAGCCCCGAGGAAACCCACGACCGGTTGCTGAGAGACCTTCCCATAAAAAAATTTATGAAAAGGGTTACATAATTGGTAGGACGATTTACCACATCCAGTTGCTAAAATTTAAGCACTTTTTTGTTCCAGTACTTTTAAACTTGCAATTTCGTAAATCACCATTTTACGGTAAATGACGTTGTGCGGGTTCTACGAGAAAATAATTCGCCGGAAAGCAATCCTCGCAGCTGGTTAGTTTTGACTTTATTTCTTGCTGTTGTTGCATTGACAAGTCAAATCTGGAAACTCAGTTTCGCGTTTCTTATCTCCACTGCCTATCCTACAACGAATTCTTCAAGGCTGTATGAGCTTTTCAATCCTGGACACTGCCATGTAAACGGTTTGGGGGGAGATTACACCATACACATGGCCTACTACTCTTAGCAAAGCAGGGTGTCTGGACACAGTTGAATGAGATATTTGCTAATTATTCGACTAAACGGACAAAACTCTAACCCACTTTTTTTAACCTGTTAAAGTATTTCGATTCAATTTAGATTACCCACAAACACAGCCATGACAACACGACCATCCAACAGGTAGTTTGGCAATATTCTTTTGAAATGAACAAATAGTTGTAAAAGTTTTACGCCTTACTCAAGAGTATTTCACTTGTAGATTGGCGGCCAGAATTATGAGGGGATGAAAGTGGTATGCAACTCGTGCGGCGATGGGGTGGGGGGCTAGAGGTCGGGAGTTGCCTGTCTGACCTCTCCATGCACGATCTGCCATTAGAAAGAGGTGGATTTCAGCTCGAGGCGATTGCATTGTTAAGAGCTCACTGATGAAAAATGCGGCGCAGTCATGCTTATAACTCGGTCACGGAGATACAATATCCCTTGCACAACATACTGGTAAAATTGTAAAACAGATTTTAAAACTTTCCAACGTTCATAAAAAAAAACATTTTCAAAATGTAAACAGCTTTAGCAAATCTGTTCTGAAGTGTTTGTAGGCTGTCATATACGGCAGCCGAACAATTCCCGCACGTCATACGTTATAAGATTGTTAAACTGGAACGTTCATGATAATTGACGGTTGATATATGAACGTCTGATTCGTGGAGGAGATTCTTACCTGCTTTGTACTGTAAAAGAGTTCCAAAGTATGGCAATCCCTTTGGTCCTGGTATCGATTCAAAAGGCAGGGCGCTTTGAAAATCCCCACACGGATTTGTCTTTCGTTCTGTTGAGTCACTGGCAGACGCTGTTCTTTGCCATCGTGCACCGTGTACTAAATATGCACGATATGAAACAAACCCATTCAGCTTACCAGCAACAGAACACAGTGATTTTCTAGCAGGTATTGAAACTGGCATGTTACACGGCAGGACTTTCACCAAATGAACGAGCGACGTTGAAACCCAAACATACATGCATACAATGAGGAGGCGCGCTCACTGAAAAGTGAACTGAGTGAATCCGCCTGTTCATGACCTACGGATTGACATACATACGTGACCTTTCTCTATCCATATTCTGCAATATACTGACCCAGAAAGAGTTGGCCGTGTAGTCCAAATGATTGACAGGTACTTTAAATGCCAAAAACTTTTGCTCATGAGTTACTGTCGTTTACTTTAATTCGCACGATCTGAGTTGGAGGCAGAAGAAGACAGAAGAGAGTGATTAGCTCCACCACCCCCGCCCGTTTCATTACTCTGCATGGCACTTTGTAGCTATGGTTGTTAATCGTCAGCACATGGGGGCAAGTCACTGACAATGAGGTGGACACGCGTACAAGTCTCCCAACTAGTAGGCCTATACATACAACTCTAAATATGACTAAAATGTCATGAATAAAATCGAAGAAAGTATAAAGACAGGCGATGTCTATTACAAACCTTTAAATTCTAAACACTGTCTAAAAGCATGATCATGCTAAACAAAGGATGCACAATGTACAATGCAGACGAACCAGTTATTCGGGCTAGGCCTACATGGAAGTCACCTCACATCGTTATCAGGTGAATGGTTGTCTGCTGAGATCCCTCATTATGCAACAAATATGTGTACAAATCTATTTCAGCTAAAAACGAATTTCACTGAGAAATATCTGTCATCAGCTTCCTGTGTTCATGTAATTCCAATTTAGTATGTCAGTGTCTACACGTGTCATCATGGTTCTTTACAGTAGGAACTGTCCTCCTATTGCAGAAGAGTTCCTTTTCCCATGTTTTTGTATCGATAGCCTCCATTAAACACAGAAAACATACTCCACGTGAGGTTTCCGAAAACTACCACGTTTGACTTTTTTCTTTGGAAGTCGACAGCCTTTCAATTTACACCAGAATGACCAAGAAATGCAACCGCACGTGTGTAGGTGTCGCTTTGATCGTAATTTGACATCTCGTCTACTGGTAGGCCTATTTGCAAGTATGAATTCGCAATGCTAGATTCTGCTTCAGCTTTGTATACGGCAAGCCCTGCAGTTTGAAAACGGATATTTGACATGACACTCCACATACGTAAAGGTACTGGGTAGCCACGCTTAATCTCCACAGAGTGTTCTCCCAAATTCCCATCGCAAAACAACGATAATAAAACACTCAACCTGTTGCGAAGTGCATGTACTAAATTCATTATTGGTAGGAGCATAGACTAACTGCTCAGTGTAACGTGAGCTTGTTTATTACATTCTTCAGCTGTCAGTATAATCCCCTGACCACCCTGATGCTCTCCCGTGGCGCCCAGTACGTAACAACCACAACAAACGCAATGAATCCTGGGATACACTTTTCTAGTCCCAGGGCGAAACTCGTTAAACCCCAAGCACTCGCACTCGGGGCGAAACATCCAAGAGAGCTTAATCTCTGATAATGAAAATACCTCCACATGCGCTTCTTAAAGCCACATATTGTGGCCTTAATTAGTTCAGGTGATTAGATATGCTGATCAAGTTTTTTGTTATATATAATTCAATGCTGTATGCTTCCTTATTCTAAATAGGTTGCAAAAGACGCAAATAGCATTAGGCTATCTAAAGCAGCCGTGTAATAACGTATGCCTCTTGATGAGAGAAGTTGTATACGCAGTCATGGTATATGCTATATACAGAGCCTCTTATACTGAGGTCAAGGCGACACTTGTTGAGTCACGCGGTGTCTCGGTTCAATGACGCTTTTCACGAATTCACAGATTACAGTATATTTTCTGCAAAAGACATACGGGGCCTACACAGTGTTTTAGAATTTTACATGTGCCGGGGCTTGTACAATGACTGAAGAATTTTTGTCAAGTTGTGACAGTCTTTGGACTGCACCTTGAAAAGTTTTAAAGTTAGAATGCTGAAATTCATACCAAATTTTATAGATTGAGGAGCCTTATCGTCAATGAAAGCTCACTAGTGTCACGTTAAAAAAAATTTTGGGAAAATTCTCGTAGTTATTAGATTTTTGTTCCTATTTGGGAGAATATTTTCTCGTAATTACCATATTTTTTCTGGAAATATCGAGAAAAAAATCTCGTAATTACGAGAAAAATGTTTGTGCATTGTTGCAATGTAAGTGTGAGTGGGAGCGGTTGTAGAAGCTACAGGAAGTCTTGCACTACACATGGTCAAGGATACACCAAGCCTGCGACGTGAAACATTCAGCTTTGAAACAGAACCACAGAGGAGTTTTCATGCACTTTGTGTTTTATTTCACGCTTCCTTTACAGATGAGAAAGGCTAGACAGAATGTGATAAACACTGAACGTTGTTCCCAGTGGGTCAGCATTATTCCTTTTGGACGATGGTGTTATTTCTCTGAAATAAAAAAGAAACTATAAATATAAAGAACAAAATGATAAGCCAGGTTTGGACAACGCTATGTCCAACATATTACTTAACAGCAACACCAGCAACGGCGTGTTGGCTAATTCTGCCAGAAACTTCAGTCTAGTTCATATATTCTTACTGTAGATGTGTCAGAGCTAGACCTGAGAGTCCAGGAAGTGTTTGTACATCATACACAGACACCATACACCATGTGCAGAATAGGCATACCTATAATATGAACCCGTGTCTGGTTTAAAATATTGCTTATCTGAATAAGAAAAAGAACCTAAAATGAAGAACATCTAGTTTTTTTCATGCAGAACCCTATGTGGTATTAACTGGTGTGATACATCCTATCGGAAGGTTCTAAATTTTTAAACAATATAAATGAATGATTGTTGTTTTAAAGCATTTAAGACGCATATCATTACGGTATATTTCAGCTACGATGCATTCAAACTTGTATAGCCTGTTTACCGAAGCTTATTTCATTCTCATATTATCTTTCTTTTCAAATTGCAGAGAAAATTGCTTGTTATCGACCTTAGATAAACTTTAAAGCATTCTGCAGAAAAGCGTTTAGTCAAACTTACTACAAAGATTATCAACACAGGTTATCCCTATCGAAGACGAAAAATTGTATAGGAATAACCGTCGTATACGTGAAATATTACGGCGTAAAACACCAATCAAATAAATAAAAATAAATATACGTCTATAATTATATTACATAAAAAAAACAATATACTGAAATGCTGTTGTTTTCCCTGTTTCATATAATGACTGGATTCAAACCTGTCATCTCAGGTTTGGATGTAGTGAAAAGCAGTTTAGATAAATTGGGAAAGAAAAAATAAAAATATCACACAATATTGCACAACTTCGGGGCACATACATTAGGTAACATATATTTTGTATGGTGGCGTTTAATTACCTTATTTCAAATGTCTGTGACATAGCTATATAAACTTCATCACAGATCGTGTCTTGATAAATGAAAAAATATGTCAGTGTCGATTAATATCGGAAACACAAAACACACTGCATCCAAATATCACTTTAAATATGGCATGGATAACGAAAAAGTTGCCTCACATGAATGCGTCCGACATTTGCCTACCATGAAACCACGAAAGATCCATTTCCAAAAAAATATGAAGCACCAGTTTGAAAAGGAGTATGTAACAAACATGTGAAATGTGAATTTCACATAGATATTATAAATAAGATATTAAAACGAGATACTTTCAAATTACTGTTTCATGTAATGTTTAGCGATTCAAAAACTACTATGGAAACGATACTCAGTCAAATGTATTCACCTGCGTGCAGAATCTTTGGCGCTCTGCTTCATGCTTGTGTCTAATTCGACTAAGCTCGGGGCTAGGGTCTGTATATTCATCACATTGAATTAGTTCGCCATGTTGGATATATGAACAGCTGCAATCAAAGCGCAACTGAGATACATATTTTGTTATCGACAACTCATATTCTAGCATGGTACACGATTTTAATACTGATTTCACACAGTGGCCTAGAACATACCTCGCTCTTTTCCAAAATCAATGAAAACTGTTGACTGCTTCTACCTGCATGATTCCGTCCTTTTTTCGTACTTTATTTACTTTCTTAGTTCTTTTGTGGTTTGTGTAGGCCTCGTTTTGGGAATTGGCCTTGAGATTAATGATCTGGAACGTTCTTATTGGTTGACGGCTGGTATGCGAAAGTCTGTTTCGACGCATAGCATCACCAAGAGTCGAATGTACAATTATTATCCCTGTATATTTAGTAATTGAGACAGATACTTATTTATTTGTTTTGCTATGTGTTTATTTACTGGAATGCACCAAACATACATGTGCATATTTAGCCAATTGTCACGATGTCGTCGCTTTTCTGGTTTTATGCTCTTTGCTGTCAGTCTTTTATTGTATGCAAGAATGTTTCACTTATGTGGGTATCTACAGGTATACCACGTAAGGTTTTTGGGTCCTTTATTCTCAGAGCTGATTTACATGTAGCTCTGTTAATGACATCTACATCAGGGCTCTTTTTCACTAGGGTTTATTTCAGCATGTTGATTAAGGACCAATTCAGTAAGCCTATTTTACATATGCCCCCTTTTGCCCACTGTCACACTAAATGCTTGGGCATATTCGTAGCTAGTTTAACGCCGAAATATTTGTAGAACTTATTGCCTGGACCATCGTCTGGGTCATCTGAGTTAACTTTTAGACATATTTTTGCCCGAGGTCCAAGAAACTCACTCGACACAACCGGAGTCATATTTTGTAAAGTAACATACGTAGACCATATGTTTCTTGTTTTTGCACATTTATTTCTGCCACAAGCGTTCCTCTTTATTCTGACAAGATATTATCCACGAATTGGTTAATTAACACGTCGTATCTTGCAAATGGTGTAATATGACATTTAGATGCTACAGACAAAACGTCATAATGTATCAAATGTATCATAATGTACATGAACTGTAGAGCCTAATTTAGCTTTGGGACAATGGGCTAACACTATATATAAGCTATGTAACCCATTCCCCAGTATCACAAGCAGTCCTGTTTTCCTTCCAAGAAATCACGGATGAGTGCTCTCCTATATGTGTAAGTATGTATGCGCATTTTGCCAAGACGGTTATTCTGTTAAAAAAACTGAAATGTATTATATGTAACTTTTATAATGTTGAATCTAACATTTAACAGTGCTATAGAAGAAGGGAGGTATGTTAGATTAAAACTTTCTAAAATATTAGAAATTTAAAACTTTCTAAAATGTTGGAAAATGAACACCTCACAAAACGCTTAGAAAATGTTACTTTTGAAATGATATATAAAATTCTCTTTTCGGTGTTCCACGTTATAAATTCATTTCTTGTCTTGATACTTTAGTATACTTTAATATTTCTATACCGTATATGCTCACAAAATATCCTTGAAATATTACAGAAACCGTTTGAATGATTTCGTAAACGTCGAGTTCTCCGTAAACTTCCTCTATCCAAACTAAGGTCTAGCTTCGTTGGCTTTGGGACAACCTATACGCGACTATAAACAAAAGCATAGAATTGATGGAAACGTGACATGTATGTGTTTTGACAATTTCAACATGGGAAAATAAAGGCGGTCAGTGTTTAAAGCGCCCCGTACATACCTGTAGTGGGTTTTGTGGAACATAGTCTTTATTTGAAAATAGAGGGATACTGGGATTTGAGCCAAGCTGAAGTTCACTTCTCATCTTCATTAGATGATGACTTAGCACCGGTTTTTTTTACCGGAATTATAAATTTTGTATTAATCTGATTATGGTTTAATCCCAAAGTTTAATATCGAAATTTCCACTTATATGACGTCGGTTGGTTTAAATCAGAATTTTAAATCTGAGTTTAACGATTTTTGTTGCCTTATAGGAGCTGAAAAGAAGTAGAACAAGGAGGAGGCAAGTTAAGAAACAGCTATCGCAAATTGAAATTTTGTGTTAATAGCAACGCTTTTTATTTTACTTATACTATAGTGACAACTGGATTTGAACCTACTGCCTCAGTGCTGGTTAAGACTCATCTGATGGGGCGATTAAAGTATACGCATTGGATAAATGGCAGCCCCTCAGCCCACAAAAAGACACTGTGTATTATAAGATGTAAGATGCCTCCATGGCCAAGTAGTTAGCGTGCTAGCGCTGAACAGAGACTCAGTAGCCTCACACTAAAAGCAATTCCTGCCAGCTACCTGTGGATGGTCGTGGTTTTCCCCGAGTTCCCTCTGTTTTCTTCTCACCATAATACTGGCTGCCATCGTTTAAGTGAAATATTCTGGAGTATGGCGTAGAACACCAAACAAATCAAATAAATAAAGTTATTCCTATATGTCTGACGTTTACAACATAGGAAAGATCTATGTTCTGTTTTTTAGTTGCTTACATCAATACAAAGAATGAAGATGCAGTGGAGTTGGCTAATGGCGTTGACCCTGGCGGTGTTATCTCATGGCCGATGTGAGAAGCGTCATATACATATATTCTGACACTGGACATACTTGCATTATTGTATTGAGAATAAACCATACTCCTCACAGCGCATATACCGCTCTCTGGCCGCTCTCGTTTAAATCACTGCCATCTCTAGTCAAGCCAGAACTTTGGAGCCTGTGCGACGCACGAAGGCTTGTTTAGTCTTAGCTTCACCACTGGTGTCCTTGAACTTAACTAAATTTATTATTCAGTAATAAAATTATTTCAGGTGTTGGTTAAAATTGTTATACATATTTTAAATACAGAGAATGTATGTGTATAAAGTATCAGTAGAAAAAGAAGTTCAGACAGAGTTTTTGTGTTTTCTAACATCACTTCCACTGTGGTCCGAGTGGCCTCGGTCTTGTCCAGTATTCCTGTACAAAATTTGCCAGTGGTGGAAGTGATATAAAGCGAACGTAGGGAGTGGCGCATGCGCCGCAAGAGGTATGGTAAATAACGTATAATCTGTCTTGTCCAGCGTCCAGGCTTGCATTCAGAGGCAACCAAATTAATTTAAGACATACAACATAGAGAGTAAGACCAATGATCACACGTAACCGGTAAAATACAACCTCTTGTTAATTTACCTGTCAAGGTTTTGCACGCCTCATTTTCATAGGCGAAAGTTTACCTTCAGGAACTTTAGATGCTGTCATCTTTATCCACTCATACGCTTGCTTGCTCAAGTGAAATGTTTTAGAGTGTAGAGTTAAACAACAATCCAATCATGAATATGTTTAGTAAAATAACATTTCATTAAGTAAGATAACCATGATTGGATCGTCAGCTTAGAATTACCATTTTGATTACACGTACTTTACTTCAGGGGAATGTTTGTCTTTGACAGTGATTGCCGTACAAGATGTGGAAGAACCGTTAAAAATCATTGAGAGAGGAAGTTAAAATAACCTGAACAATCGGGAGGTAATTTGGTGACTGTGTTAACTGGTATATTTCAGTATGTATTCCAGTTTACTTATTTATTCATTTTCCTGAATACGGCACAAAAACAACCACAACAATATATAAAAATATAAATATGGTTAAAATTGTAGTTTAAAGCATTTCATAGAAGAAAGTATTAAATTACAGTAAACTAAATTTATTACACATGTAACACAACCTCATTTAGAAAATATATCGACATAAATGTTTCAAACTTACTTATGTATTATACTGATGATGGTCCCTAATGCCCATCCTGTAAAAATGCCTTCCTTCTAAAAGAAAAATTGAAAAAGTAATATTCATTACCTATTACATTTCCTTCTCTCTTCCAGGAAGTGTGCAGTTTTTGTGTTTTGTTTTCCTTTAACGGTGACGTATGTATTAAAATACCTGACGGACTGGTTAGCATGGTAGCGCAGCACAATGAACCTCTCGTCAGTGCGATTGCAATGCTGTCCTACAAGTGAAATATTCTTGACTAAGATGTAAAACAAATAAAATAAATGAAACCAAGAATTAACTTTTGCATGAAATGTGTTAATGGTGAATAAACATTGACTTCGTCCGGGCTCTGCCCGGTTTCCTCCCATCGCAACGCTTGTCACTGTCGTATAATTGAAATGTTCGAGTAATGCGTAAAACACCTGTCAGATAAAATTATAGCCATTATTTTAGAGTCGTAATTTTTGCATTTGGAATCCAGGTGTCGGACACGTGTACGCCGGAATTTCAAGCGGTGGAGAATAGCACCTATTGTGCTACTGACAGCCCAAATTACATTGTTGGCAGCGCTGGGGTTAGCGAAGAAGACAAGAAGTATATCCTAGATGCACACAATCAGGCCAGATCGAAAGTAAACCCGACAGCTGCTTTTATGCTGAAAATGGTGAGCATGTTCTAATGAAGATATGACTCTATAACAATAAACGTTCAACATTGTTTAAATTCTGGATCACTGATGTGTGATACCTTGTCATCACCATTACTGCATTTTTCAGTTTCACTCTGCTGAAGACATGGTGTTAGGTGTCTTTGCAAGGTGCTACCTTTTAAGCATTTACGTGAACAGATAGAATAAAACCCTAAGCGAGGTAAACTGGCAAAAGACGGGGTTTTACAGGTTAAGTGTGACTATTTACTAACTACCTCACTCGCATCGCTGCTCCAGTTTTACTCTCCTTGTGGCAGTCATTCAGATTCATGGATGGAGGAAATCGAAAGAAAACCACCAACCTTCATTTCGTAGCTGACAAATCCGCAGACGGAGCAATATGCAAAAGCTGGATTTGAGCGCGCGACCTCATAAGCCAAGGGTCTGACAGTATCTGCGCGTGATCTCTGTGGAAAAATTTTGTTTTGCAAATGACGCTTGTCGTGGGTTTCTCCTGGGCTTTGCCCATGCAGTTTCCTCCCACCATAATGCTGGCCGCTGTCGTATAAGTGAAATAATCTTAAGTACTGCATAAAACACCACTCAAATTATAAATATTTGGTGTAGTCGTTGGGAAAGATCTATTTTTACCGCACGGTCACACAATGATTGAGTTTTTCATCCACCACTATTCTTGTGTTTGAGAGTTCTTTTTCTTAAATAAATTTATTTTGAAACTTAGCTTGTATATAACAAGGAAAAGAATAAACAAGACAACTTTCTTCTGTGCACACTAGAAGAATGGTAGGAATGAAACTCCTATCATCGGGTGGCAGCTCGGTTGTAAGCCGTGGAAGTTACTTCTAGGCCAAAGGACACGATTTAAAAGCCAGTGGCCTTTTATAGGTTTCATTTGTTGTAGTTTTTGTTCGATTATTAATATTCTGATGACGTAACTCAGCATACTTTTGTAATTATGTATTCTGCTCATCGTACTGGAAATACCCGGATATTAATTATTGTTGCCATGGAATAAGAAAAACCTTTGATTTTCTTGTTATTATTAATAGCCAAAAGATGCAACTTCTTGTAATGATGTTTACAAAAAACACATACATACAAGTAATTGGTATTTATGTTACTTTAAATATATAGATAATATTTGTTAAAACAAGAGGTGATTTCACAACTACACTTGACAGTAATCCTTTTCCTTGGACAAATCTGCAACGTTCTTTAAAACAAACACTTCATGTCATGGCTATATTAAAATCGATTTACCCATCCGCAATTAGTTTCTTTCACTCATTACATTATATTATTGTTTAATTTTCGTTTTGACAGGTTTCCCAAGATTATGAAAAATGAATGTGTACTAACACCATTTCACTCTTATATCTCATTGCTGTGCACTTGGTCTGACCTTCTAAGCTGTTACTACATATATGCCACAACTGAGCATGAAGTATGTTATTTTCCAGTACTGGGGTGACAAACTTCTAAACATTTACTATTTATATGCCACAATTGTACATAAAGCATGCTATTTTCCAGTACTGGGATGACAAACTTCTAAGCTGTTATTACTTATATGCCACAACTGAGCATGAAGTATGCTATTTTCCAGCACTGGGATGACAAACTTCTAAGCTGTTACTATTTATCTGCCACAATTGTACATAAAGCATGCTATTTTCCAGTACTGGGATGACAAACTTCTAAGCTGTTACTACTTATATGCCACAATTGTACATAAAGCATGCTATTTTCCAGTACTGGGATGACAAACTTCTAAGCTGTTACTATTTATATGCCACAATTGTACATAAAGCATGCTATTTTCCAGTACTGGGATGACAAACTTCTAAGCTGTTATTACTTATATGCCACAACTGAGCATGAAGTATGCTATTTTCCAGTACTGGGATGACAAACTTCTAAGCTGTTACTATTTATCTGCCACAATTGTACATAAAGCATGCTATTTTCCAGTACTGGGATGACAAACTTCTAAGCTGTTACTATTTACATGCCACAATTGTACATGAAGCATGCTATTTTCCAGTACTGGGATGACAAACTTCTAAGCTGTTACTATTTATATGCCACAACTGAGCATGAAGTATGCTATTTTCCAGTACTGGGATGACAAAATTCTAAGCTGTTACTACTTATATGCCACAATTGTACATAAAGCATGCTATTTTCCAGTACTGGGATGGCAAACTTCTAAGCTGTTATTACTTACATGCCACAACTGAGCATGAAGTATGCTATTTTCCAGCACTGGGATGACAAACTTCTAAGCTGTTACTATTTATCTGCCACAATTGTACATAAAGCATGCTATTTTCCAGTACTGGGATGACAGACTTCTAAGCTGTTACTATTTACATGCCACAATTGTACATGAAGCATGCTATTTTCCAGTACTGGGATGACAAACTTCTAAGCTGTTACTATTTATATGCCACAACTGAACATGAAGTATGCTATTTTCCAGTACTGGGATGACAAAATTCTAAGCTGTTACTACTTATATGCCACAATTGTACATAAAGCATGCTATTTTCCAGTACTGGGATGACAAAACTTCTAAGCTGTTAATACTTATATGCCACAATTGTACATAAAGCATGCAATTTTCCAGTATTGGGATGACAAACTTCTAAGCTGTTACTACATATATGCCACAATTGTACATAAAGCATGCTATTTTCCAGTACTGGGATGACAAACGTCTAAGCTGTTACTATTTACATGCCACAATTGTACATGAAGTATGCTATTTTCCAGTACTGGGATGACAAACTTCTAAGCTGTTATTACTTACATGCCACAACTGAGCATGAAGTATGCTATTTTCCAGCACTGGGATGACAAACTTCTAAGCTGTTACTATTTATCTGCCACCATTGTACATGAAGCATGCTATTTTCCAGTACTGGGATGACAAAATTCTAAGCTGTTACTATTTACATGCCACAATTGTACATGAAGCATGCTATTTTCCAGTACTGGGATGACAAACTTCTAAGCTGTTACTATTTATATGCCACAACTGAGCATGAAGTATGCTATTTTCCAGCACTGGGATGACAAACTTCTAAGCTGTTACTACTTATATGCCACATTTGTACATAAAGCATGCTATTTTCCAGTACTGGGATGACAAACTTCTAAGCTGTTATTACTTACATGCCACAACTGAGCATGAAGTATGCTATTTTCCAGCACTGGGATGACAAACTTCTAAGCTGTTACTATTTATCTGCCACAATTGTACATAAAGCATGCTATTTTCCAGTACTGGGATGACAAACTTCTAAGCTGTTACTATTTACATGCCACAATTGTACATGAAGCATGCTATTTTCCAGTTCTGGGATGACAAACTTCTAAGCTGTTACTATTTATACGCCACAATTGTACATAAAGCATGCTATTTTCCAGTACTGGAATGACAAACTTCTAAGCTGTTACTATTTATATGCCACAATTTTACATGAAGCATGCTATTTTCCAGCACTGGGATGACAAACTTCTCAGCTGTTACTATTTATATGCCACAATTGTACATAGAGCATGCTATTTTCCAGTACTGGAATGACAAACTTCTAAGCTGTTACTATCTATATGCCACAATTGTACATAAAGCATGCTATTTCCAGTACTGGGATGACAAACTTCTAAGCCGTTACTATTTATATGACACAATTGTACATGAAGCATGCTATTTTCCAGTACTGGGATGACAAACTTCTAAGCCGTTACTATTTATATGCCACAATTGTACATGAAGCATGCTATTTTCCAGTACTATAATGACAAACTTCTAAGCTGTTACTATTTATATGCCACAATTGTACATAGAGCATGCTATTTTCCAGTACTGGGATGACAAACTTCTAAGCTGTTACTACTTATATGCCACAATTGTACATAAAGCATGCTATTTTCCAGTACTGGGATGACAAACTTCTAAGCTGTTACTACTTATATGCCACAATTGTACATGCTATTGTACATGATTGCACAATTGTACATGAAGCATGCTATTTTCCAGTACTGGGATGACAAACTTGCCATAGGAGCTGAGAAGTGGGCCAGACAGTGTACTTATGGAAACAACGAAGAAGCGAAATTGTATCGACACATTCCTTGTAAGAGTTGCAATTTATACATAAAAAGTCAGGCAAATAAGCAAACAGAAAGAGCTTACTTGAAATAACAGTAAATAATGATGATGATGATGACGACGACGACGACGACGACGATGATGATGACGATGATGACGACAACGATAATAATGTTGAATAATTCCTCCATTTAAACAGGGCAGAACACAAAATATCTCTTAATTGAACTGTTCTTGACGAAGCAGACTTTGCTGGATGCCGAGCCGTTATATCAGGTCTAAATGAACACAATAGGTGTCAGTTGAATTGACAATCCTTGTTTCATTCACTAATCATCGTTTTCACCGTTTTCATTGTTTTCCAGCGTATTATTATCCAGTCGGTCAGAATGCAGGCTTTGATGGCAGAGGATGGAAAACTATCTTCTGGGCATGGGACAGAGAAAAAGAGTTTTACAAACTGGGTGAGAAAGTTCCAGGAACCGGTCCATCTCTTACTGTTTCAATCTAAGTGCTTAATAAATAAATTGCAATTAACATTACGCTTTTTAACCTAATTCATCTTGCTTATATGTAGGTGTACCATGTAAGCTTTCATATCATCTTCTTAGCTGTATCACGTAAGGTCTTGTATCATCCTGCTTAGCTGTGTCATGTAAGGCCTGATGATGTCACCTGGCCTAGCTGTGCGATTTAAGGTCTTATATCCTCTTGGTAAGCTGCGTCATGTAAAGTTTAAGGTGTACTTGCTTAGCTGTGTCATGTAAGATCTTGTGTCATCTTGCTTAACTGTGTTAAGTAAGGTCTTGTGTCATCCTGCTTAGCTGTGTCATGTAAGGTCTTATGATGTCACCTGGCCTAGCTGTGCGATTTAAGGTGTTGTGTCATCTTGCTTAGCTGTGCCATGTAAGGCTTTATGTCTTCCTTAGCTGTGTCATGTAAGGTCTTGTGTCATCTTACTTAACTGTGTCAAGTAAGGTCTTGTGTCATCTTGCTTAGCTGTACCATGTAAGGTCTTATGTCTTGTTTAGCTGTGTCATGTAAGGTCTTGTGTCATCTTGCTTAACTGTGTCAAGTAAGGTCTTGTGTCATCTTGCTTAGCTGTACCATGTAAGGTCTTATGTCTTGCTTAGCTGTGTCATGTAAGGTCTTGTGTCATCCTGCTTAGCTGTGTCATGTAAGGTCTTATGATGTCACTTGGCCTAGCTGTGCGATTTAAGGTGTTGTGTCATCTTGCTTAACTGTGCCATGTAAGGCTTTATGTCTTGCTTAGCTGTCTTGTGTACATCTTGCTTAGCTGTACCATGTAAGGTCTTATGTCTTGCTTCGCTGTACCACGTAAGGTCTTATGTCTTGCTTCGCTGTACCACGTAAGGTCTTATGTCTTGCTTACATGTGTTAGATAAAGGCTACTTTCCATAGACTAATATGATATGTATATCCGTTCGTGACATGTGAGAAAGCTCTATTAAATTCCCAAACGTAGATGGTTCACTTCTGCCGTTTTCCTCCACCCATAAAAATCATCATCATCGTCAGTGGAAAAAATCTTGAATATGGCATTAAAAAAACAAAAATAAAATCCATTTTCATTGACAATGGTGTCACCGGTTACGCGTGATGATTTGCCATTGATCACGCTATGGTGATCATACAAGTTGAAGTTTTCGATGATTGATGTATGATTGCCCACACCATGCCAATAAGATATATTTTTAGTTTTCAAAGAAAATTCAAAATGTAGTCTAAATTTTAACATTCCTCTAAATACAATTTTTCAACTCAAAGTATATTTTTCAGCTTTTGCCTCGGTTTGCCTGAAATATTGCCGACTTAACCCAAACCATTCATTCATTCAATTTTTCAGTTATCATTTATTTTTCATTTATTGTTATATCACAAAGTTTTGTTTATGTTTTTTTTTCAGGAGATTGGCGCGGCGTCTCAGATGATTGGATGTGGCTACGCTAAGTGCAGGAACACAAAACCCAGAGAGTATTACATCTGCAATTATATGCCACAGTAAGAAAACTTACACACGCTTTAGTGCTGATCCTGTCCAAGACGTGCACAATCATGCGTAACAATACAAAACGGCCCTTGTTATCCCAAGGCACAGATAACTTAAGGGTGTGTACACTAAACCTACGATACGGTATCGTGAACAACGATGTCATATTGAAGCATTGTTGTTTTCGCAAGCACCATATATCGTGTAGTGTATACCACATCATGATGTACCCATAATGGCATCACGATACTTTTTAAATCGTGCATGGTGTTAACGATAGATTCACGACAGAAACAAAAAATGTCGGTTTGATTTTTTTGACTGCGAAAGGAGCCACGGTGAGTATATATTCATCGCAGACAATATAGCTCCTCTGGCGTATACACACCTCTCGATAAAGCTATCCACCAATAAAGCAATACCACTTCGATGGCCTAATGGTTAGAACGTTGAGCCGCCTCGAAGTCGGGAGATTGTATTTAACGAGCTTGTTTTTAACTAATTGCTTTAACCTTAAAACCAGCAGTATAATAATATCTCTGGTCTTACTCTCTGTGCTGTTGTCTTCTTTATTATATGTTGTCTTATATTCTTGACTACTGACGCCCAAAGAGACTAATGACTTGTACACTCAAAAAGTTAATTTGTTAATTGTCACAGAAAGTCTGTTGTCTGAGTGAAGCTAGAATGTATTCTGCTATTGCAGCAGATTTTTCTGCTAAATATAACATATATATTGTGTTATTTCAACCTAAATATTCTATTAGACTAACACGATATTATGTGGAATATGACACTGTTTTATGCTATAATACAGTAATAGAATACTAAAGGACTAATGGTATCCAAACAACAGTTGTCGCTGGCCGAGAGAAGGACTCGCGCCAGGACAATCAGTAAGTCCTTGAATAGTGACGTCATAAAAGTTAAAATTTGCTACACAACGTTAGAACTTATTTTTACACCCTGGAAACTAATATAAATGTGAAAAAATGCATCTTCCAGTACCAAGCACCATTAAAACATTGCGAAGAGGTTTGAAAGTTTAATTAGAAATGGTTTGCGGCATACGATCCACACGATATAAACGAGGACGTCCAAGTCCTTCAACGATGAGGTCCAAAAATGAACTTGAACCGGCTCACTTTTACAGTTTTATGAATATGTACACATACCTACCACAACCGTTTAAATATGTTGCATTATAGTCCTCCAAGCTAAATAAACTTATTCATTCATACGGCAGTTTATAACAAGTCAAACCCTTATAATTACGTCTGTTGTAAACCATGTAGAAGTTATTTTTAATGTAGGAAATTGGAGTATCTTTTTTAAGAAATGGGGTCTCCGTGGCAAGGTGGTTAGTGTGCTAGTGGAGCATAATGATCCGGGAGGCTCTCACTAACGCGATCGGTGTGAGTTCAAGTCTAGCTCATGCTGGATTCCGAGCTCTATGGCCGTACGTGCGGAGGCCCTTCAGTAACCTGCAGGTGGTCGTGGGTTTCTCCCCGGGCTCCTCCGATTTCCTCCTACTATAATGCTACCTGCCGTTGAATAAATAAAATATTCGGCGTAAAACTCCAATCAAATAAATAAATTCAACAGTCTTAAAGTATGTTTATGATTCAGTATAGTCTGGCAAGCTAAACAAACTTATTCATTCATTCGGTGGTGTACTTATAGCCAAATGTCAGTGTGAAATAACAAGTCAAAACGTTATAATTACGTGTCATGTAAACCAGCTAGAAGTTATAAGTCACTTTTGCATTGAAATCGGCGTATCTTCTTTCAAACAGACGGCAAAGTTCAGCACGTCCATATGTAGAAGGTCCTTCCTGCAAGTATTGTCCAGATAACTGCGTTGATAATCTTTGTGGTAAGTTTGGTAAATTATTTCTACAGATTGCTTTCAATTGTAGGCTTACTTAAGTTCGACAATAAATGCTTTTTCCACACTTTAAGGACTGAAAAAGTCAAATCAGTACAAAGACCTTTGGAAACTGTATCTGTAAAATATATTTATATATATATATATTTATCACCGAGTTAAATACAGTCAAATGTTTTAATTATATGGTGGGCTTTACGGACCATATTGATAATGTCAATCGCCAGGGGCGTCATATATCAGTTGCTAGTGACGTCATATATCGATTATGTTCAGTTCCGAATAAAAGTCATGTGAAGTGTTTTCGTCTAATTTTAAATACCATTTTTAGAAAAAAGTTTCTGTCACGTCATTGACGATATGCATTATCAATATGGTTTTGTAAAGGTGTGTCATGCAGATTAAAAAAATCAAAAGGCCGGTTTTGGACAGAAAAATAACCCATTTTTACATGGTGTTATTTTAAATTATCAGGGACATTATCAAAGTTCCCTACCTCCTGACGACTTAATATACAATATACATTTGAATCCATCTTACCTGGAATATTTGTAACAGTATGTGTCTTTAATGCTTTAAAACAACTTCACAATCATTCATTTCTATGGTTTAACGATGAAAAATGTTTTTCCTTTTGAATATCGCCATTTCCACCTGAGATACATGTACACATTACACGATTCATCTACTTTTTTTACAAGAATCACACCGAACGGCAAGATGCAAAACGGAACGACTTCCTGTTTTCTATCAATTTCTTGCCTGGAAAATATGGATTGAAAATACAACTTGCTTTGTCTCATAGGATTTACATATTTGCGATTTAAAGTAACTCATGACTGTTGAAATTTGTAAATTCTGCGCCAACCTTAGAATTTCATATTTATTTTTTGTAAATCAATAGCTTCCGTCATCTCGTAAAGAGATAAAGAAGTTATTCATTGAAGAGATACTAAGGGAATAATGTATTATTTATTTATTTATTTATCTCATTTGTGTTTTACGCCGTACTCAAGAATATTTCACTTATACGACGGTGGTCAGCATTATGGTGGGTGGAAACTGGACAAAGCCCGGCAGAAACCCACAACCATCCGCAGGTTGATGACATACCAATAACGTATTAAAATGCTTATGTTATGTCCATGTCTTAACATTAGTAAGCAATTCTTCATCTAGCGATTCTTTACGCCCAAGTCCAGTTTCAATACTCATCAGTGATTATTCGTCATTCAACGTGGTTTTTTGAAATGCATTAAACTGTAAGGACGAAATTCAGGAAAAAAGATCATCCAATAATTTTTAACTATTTTATATATAAGATTGAATATCATAAGTATTTCTCGTGCTTCATGTTTTCCATTAGATTGCAAGGGCGTGTTTTGCATGAACGGTGGTAAACTGGCAATTGATAAATGCACCTGCACGTGCAGACTTGGTTTTACTGGCAAAAATTGCTCCACAAGTAAGTCAACCGGATTATTTTGTATACTCAGTATGCTGTATTTAATTTAACATAATACATATGTTACTTCCTGCTTCAAGGATTTACCTCCCTTGATGGTATGAATCTATCTTTTCAGAAAATTTTAATGATTCAAAAATTGTTTTAAGAAACAAGAAATTTTACAAGCGAATCATTCACACTTGATCACTGACACCAGTACGTCCAAGGACTAGCAACATTGTACCGTTGAACTAATACCTACCGTCAACGGGGAGTAATCCCTCATGGAAACCCAAACACAGCAGGTTTACATCAGACTGACCAGCGTTTACTGTCTAAATAATAATAATAATAAATAAAAAAGTAATAAAAAATAATAATAATAAAGCTAAATGTAATCCGAGTATATGCATACCGCCATGTCTCAGTTGTCTTATTTTGGCCAATCATATGGCCTCAGTTTTCATTCTTCCGGACAATAACTCGAGTCGACTGATTCCTGTTCTGAGTACTTGAGCCCAACCCATTTAATTTACTCTGGAACATTATAGAGCTCAGGGCTATCGGTGGTAACCCACTGACACAATGGCTGCATGATGTTGCGTGAAAGACACATAATTTAGTAACGTTGATACTCTTTGTAATATTAGTTTGTTTGGCATTATGAGCACCATCTTTATTTTATGTCAAATACTTTCGCTATCCGCACAGTAGTTACTTTTGCTTTGTTTTCCTCTATTTGGGCCTCCGTGGCTCCGTTGGTTAGCGCGCTAGCGCAGTATAATGACCCAGGAGCCTCTCACCAATGCGGTCGTTGTGAGTTCAAGTCCAGATCATGCTGGCTTCGTCTCCGGCTATACGTGGGAAGGTCTGGCACCAACCAGCGGATGGTCGTGAATTTCTCCCGGGCCCTGACCGATTTCCTCTCACCATAAAGCTGATCGCCGTCGTATAAGTGAAATATTCTTGAGTATGGCTTAAAACACCAAATAAATAAATAAATAAAGTTTTATTATTAAGATCAAATAAGCATGTGTAATAATATTCACCGTAATGATCATTGTATTTACAGAGGAATAGTCCGACCCTCGACATGGAGACATCCAGAACAGATTCACAGTGAGTAATTTACGTATAAAACCATGTATTTAGGTTTAATTAGTATCTTTTGTGTTTTTAGTATTTTAATGAATGAAATGTCTCACGCATTAGTTTATTTTAGTTCTATAAAAGTTTGCCCTAACACAGGATATTAAAACAGGAGTTAAAATGATATTCGTTAGCTTAACTAATTTATTTCTTTGATTGGGGCCTAATGCCATCGTCAAGATTCTCAAGTATTTTCTGTTATCTTTTTTGTTTCTTTTTCTTTCAGAGAATACATCATCTTCCAAAAGGACTAAGCTTTCTGCTTCGTAACAATGTGCTTCATGCAATGTCCTGTGCATTACCTTTCTCACCTCGTCAAATAAAGCGCAAACCGCATGGTAACTCATATGTAGTTTTGTTAAGCATAAATGACGTGATAGACGCCATGTCTGAAGTTCTTATCTCTTGGAGTAGAAGTCTACCACCACCATAGAACTTGGGAAGGTCTGCAGCAACCTACTGATGGCCGTGCGTTCCCCCGGACTCAGTACGGTTTCCCCCCAAAATAATGCTGGTCGCATTAAGTGAAATATTCTCGAGTACGGCATAAAACACCATCCAAATAAAGAAATACTGCCATCATCATCGGGGGATACATAGAGGATATTGCACAGTGAAGGTTGAATATCACACATATTTTTAGAGTGAGAGGTGAGAAAAATATTTATGATATTCAACCTTCACTGTACAATATTCTATTTATTATTTATATTTTGGCAATATCGGGATTTTGAACAAGTTTAAGATGTGTTTTTGCTGTACGCCGTCGCAGACTTGTGTATATAGCGTGACGTCGCCATGACGTGTCTTGTTGCGTGACGTAATAAATGTTAATGTTGACAGAACTTGCATTATAACGTCATTCTGCTATGCCGGACTGGAATGTCATAAAACAAAATGTGAGGTCATGGCGTCGGGATGTGTAATAGAAAAGTGATATTTAACTATAGCCAGGGAGACATCACTTTTATCAGTGAAGGAAGTCCTGACATTTCACTTTTATATAAATAATAAATTAATATATTCTAAATTCGCGCCAATGAAGTACCTTTGTCGAGGCCAGTGAAAATAGTACACGACTGGAAAGGAGACAAGGATTCACTCTAGGTACTGGAAGTATCGTCCATCAGTCCGTCAGTCCGTCAGTCCAGATAATATCAGTTTTACGGATTTTTTTGCACTGGTGTTTCACTTCGTACTCAAGTGTATAGCTTTAACGAACGTAAGCCTCCGATTATAGGGGTCGTTTGTTCATCGTGTCGAATTAGATCGCCACGTTGTATATATGAACAGTTGCAATCAGTTGCGCAACTGAGATACATATTTTGTTATCGACAACTTATATTCTAGCATGATACACGATTTGAATACTGATTTCACTTAATCGCCTGGAACAGACTTTTCGTCTTTCCAAGATCACTGAAAAGTCTTAACTGTTTCTCTTTGCCACGATTCCGTCCTATTTTCGCATTTTAAATACTTTTTTACTCCTTTATTAGTGTGTATTATACGTCGTTTTTGGGAAATGACCTTGCTATAACTGACCCAGGACGTCCATCTTGGTTGCCGGCTGGTATACGAATATCTGCTTCGGCGCATAGACACGAATGTCGTCAAGACTTATTCTTACCAAGGTCACACGAACAGTGACAGTTAGTAAACCATAAATAGCCACAAAATGTATCTCTAATCAACGAAACCTGGAGTCCAGCCTCTGACCTCACAGACCATGGTGCGTTCGACTACAGCGAGTCTCATCAAATAAGACGACCAGGTCCATAAGACTCTAGTGAAATTTATCGGGCTTTGCAATTGCTTTTGTTGCCATGTCCGCAAATCCTTGCTGTAACTTCGTACCCTCAACAAGCAAAACCTATCACTGGACATGTTTTCAACCCTAAAATGGAGCTTGTGTAGAAACTAATGCAACTAAAATATGAAATAAAAAAAGACTGCAGTATAGACAATAAAACCAGAGTAGCGACGACAGTGTGACAGCAGACAAATGGTCGGTCACACGTAACAGGTGAAATCGGTCTCATGGCAATTTACCTAGGAGTTTTGTTCTATCTTTTGATGTTAGTGCTTAAAAAGTAACAACACAGACATCCTATCTCACCATCTCACAAGCCAAATTAGACCTACAATAAAGTTCAAACAAAGTGAAAATAATATGCTAGGTTCACTTAGAAGATTAATGAAAACTTACATTTGTGTTCTGTTCGGTAATGTTGAAGAACAGTTCAAACAAGTCTTAAATCCAGATCCGGGTACGACTATATGAGGGGTCAAATTTACATTTAATCACGAACTATCGATACCAATAAAGGATTTATCGATATCGAAAAAGAATCAATAAGAAAATGTTATACAAAAAAGAGTTGTGTTTGTAAGTGTAACTGTCTCGAGGCAACATAGATAATTTTTGGCAAAAAATCGCTATTTGCCAATAAAATTATATTTTCAGTATTTACCTAGAATAGCTCAAATTATCGCCTTTCAGTACATTTCAGACTCATCCCTGTACTGTTTATTGTGTTAAATAATTCTAAAGTTTAAAAAAGCAGCGATGCGACGTACCTGCTGTATAAAGTTTAGTAGCTTTATTCTCATTTTGGAGGGTACGGCGTGCATAGAACAAGCTAATTGCGAAAGGTAATTATTTCATCTATTTTTTATTGCCAACAATAGCCTCTTTAAGTTGGGGCTTTAGGTCAGGAGGTTTTTCAGATGGCAAGATGAGGTGGTTTACTCCACAGGCCCACACCTGATGTATAAGTAAAACATTCTTGAATACGCCCTTAAAAACCAATCAAATGAACACAAAGCACGAATGTAAAGTTTTGCGCTTCGCTATACCAGAAAACGTGCACGTCACATTTCTAGTCCTGACGCTTAACCCGATTGACATGTAGTCAGGTACAATTTTCCACCACTGCCTCCGATGTAGGGTTTTTTTCAGGCTGTTGGCAAATTTTTATAAAAATCCTAACAGTCTCGTTTTCAGGTCAGCTTGTTACCAATGAAGGCTATGAGGAATCCCACGATGACATGGCCGGACAGCGTGCATCTGTCAGTACGATCGTTATCAAATTCATCCACGGCCCGTGACCTAACGTTTGCCCTTAAAACGAAAACAAGAAACGTAGAACTTAATTTCCTGGGGGATGTTTCTCAAAGGGGTTGTAACGTTACGCCGGTCGCAAATACCAAGGCGACGTATGCCCTCTGTATATGACATCATGGTGATTAGGCCGGCGTAACGTTACAATCCCTTTGAGAAACACCTCAAACCGGCGGATTAGTTGAAGGGTGTGTGCATGTTTGGATATCATTGCTAGTTTGCCAACGTGACGCGCAAAACCTCTCATTTCCAAAATTCTTCCCTACCTCAACAGGGGAAAACTGCCTGAATTACATTTCGTGACGCACTCGACTATCACAGGTGGTATCATAGCACAGCAATGCTTCCGACACGAGAATGAGTTTTTCGGGGGCAAAATGAATTGCAAGTACGACGCATACATGCACACAGACTTGGAAGAGAAATATTCAGTATGAAGTCACGATATGGCTACGATATTGCCGGTGTGTTTCCTCCCACCATGATAATGGCTGCACGATGCTGTTGTATAAGTGAGATATTCTTGAGTCAAATACCTGTGAAATAAATAAATAAAATATTGCCGATGTGGGGATAAGCCACAATTATTCACTTATTCAGTAATTGATTTTTCATATCGCACTTTCATATCGAGTCTAGTTTTATCATGAGTCATGGTGGGGTATAGATATTGGCTGCAGTGGTGACCTTCAATCAATGTAGATGGGCACGGGAAGTGTTAATGCAATCCTAACCACGTACAGGAAGTCTTCCACTTACTTTCTCGTCCAATTTTTACGAGAAAATTTATATTTTTTGGAAAGTATCTTTGCATTTGTCACTAACTGACTTCCGTGAATATCGACCTGTCGTGCTGAACTCCAGCTTATAGAGGGGTTTCATGATCTAGGGGTAGGGGTAAGATTATAATCCTTTCTCCAGGTTTATGAATATTAACAAAACACCGGAAATATGTTTTAATGTAAGGGTTAGGGTTAGGGCAAGGGTCAGGGTTAAGAGATAGGGACAGGGTCAGGGTCAGGGTTAATTAGGGTTAGTTGTGTACCTGGAGTCTTACCCCTACCTGACCTGGCCCGCAGCCATACTGGTTTATGCCACTACGGCTATCGTTGTGTGGCAGATAGTTGTAAATTCCATTGACTTGTATATTCCTTCCAGAAATATGAGATCCAAACAACTTTTTTAACCTCAAATGTCCAAACTTTTACTGTGGAAAAATTCCCTTTTACTCAACACTATTTATAACGAATATTTTACGAAGTCGGAAATGCAGAAAGCTTTTATACGCATGATTTATTTATTTATTTGATTGGTGTTTTACGCCGAACTCAAGGATATTTCACTTATACGACGGCGTTTATACGCATGAATCAGCCATAATTTGCATTGCGATTCCGTTTATATCTTGTATGTTATAAACACTGATCCTTTTTGTGTATAACGTTTTTATACCAAAATTTACAGATTAACACATTTCAGTGTTTTTCTCAGCTCACTAGTACAACCGCTTAAAACCATTTCTTACCTGTTATTATCGCTGTTGTAATGAGGCATTTTCTGATGTATTCATGTAAAATAAACAAAAAGAAGTAAAATAAATAAAACAAACAAAACAGCAGCCCATGTTTGACTGACGTGTTATTGTTAAGGTGCTTAATCATATCATGCGACCTCTTTATGCATGTGCGACCTACATAGGCCTACTTACACCGCCTGATGCAATATGTTCAAGTGTTTGAGTCATGATACTAGACGAATTCGACAGTACGACAGAACACGCTACACTCCATACAGAGATGCCAGTTTTCGTCAGACTTTCTCCTGCGTTTAACGGACATAGTTGACAGTAGCGGCGAGCCGATATACCCATACTGTATTCACCCGGACGCAGCGAAAAAGCTCTGTTCTCCCTACCAACCTCTTGCTGTGTGACTGTGTTTGCAGTCAAGCTTATTTACATATCTACAAACCAGTGGGGATTTCGACGACTTTTCGTCGCCACTATTTGATTTGCAGGGAGCTGATAGACGTTCAGCCCTAGCAGTGGAGACATTCACCGCTGTTTGTGACACCCTGAACCTTACAAACTATATCTGACCAGAGGACTGTGCGCACCTGTGAGAAAGCATGTCGCTGTGGGACTGGTTGTTTGTACTGCCCACATGGCTAAATGTCGTCCTCGTTACGACCGTTGGCCTTGTATATGTGAGTATAGATACCTTTACAGAGCGGGCTGTTGTGAGGTCTGTATGTGTCTAACCTGCTCGCCTATTACAATCTCTATGTTAAATTAATAGAATATGTATGCTATATTTAACAGAATAATCTGCTGCAATAACAGAATATGTCTGTATTATAGCAATATTCGTGTTGATAAAATTAACAAATTATTTCTTGAGGGTATGTATGAATTCGTTGTGTTTGGAACTGCATTCAGCTAGACACGGGGACAAAATGTGGGGACATTAAATGAGTGATTTGTTTCACGTCGGCTTGCACCATAAAGCAGGCGGATCGATCAGCGTTAGTCTCGAGGAAGCCCACTATCTCGAGTAATTTCCCCTTATTGCAACATTAACGGGGAAGAAAACAAAAAATAACGCAAATTCAGATGAAAGAGTTTGCCAAAGCTTATTTGCAAATATGACTTTTAATATTTTTTTGGATTTTTTTTTTTTTTGAAGAGAAAGGGTATTTGAAATTATATTTGTATGGTGGGTATTTGGGACCAACTTTTTGTATTTATCGTTGTTGCATAGTAATGTTCTAAATAAGGATGTGATGTTTGTGTACCAAATTTATTTGAATGTAAACTTGTTGTTTATATCGAAACATATGCATTTAACCTAAATTATGATAATATTTATGAACATATTAAAATTATAAATATGATCCAAATTGAGGCTTAATACATTTGTTAACTGAAAAGAACAAATTCCTAGTGCAAAAATATTTATTAAACCTGTGTACCATACTCATTTTTGACATTATTAAACAAAGATTATAAATACCAAAAGGTGGTCCCAATAATCCACCATACAAAAAGTATTTTCAAGGGTCTTTTTCTCCTGAAGGAAAAATGGGGAAAAACTTTGAAGACCGCATTTAGGAATAACTTTTCGCACCTTTTCACCTGAACTTTATGTCATTTTTATGTTTTCTCCTCCTTTAACGCGAGATAGTGTGGGACTTTGCGAGAATAAAGCAGTCTAATAAAGGGCTTTATCAACTGTCTAATTTGATGATACGGGATTAAATTACTTTCATACATGCATAACCGCGCTGCATTGTCGCAGAAAACGTCAGAACAAACTATTTGATCGCAACATTGCCTTAACATCACAAGGTTTCTATATGGATAATAACTTCTGATTTATTTTTACCGACGTTTCGATGTACATTTTACAATGCTGATCAAGCATGTGTAAAAAAATAAATAAATCAGAAGTTGTTATCCATGTAGACACTACAGAAACCTTGTGATGTTACTCTGTCAACTTCTATATGCCTCTTCAAGAACGTTGTCTTGGTTATCACCCTTGAACCACTTAATAAGAGCGACTAGAGCGATAAGAGAAATGAGAGCAATAAGAGCAACGAGAGCAACACAATAGCGCCGGGTTTAGATTAGTGTGATAGTGGGGTGGTCCTCTGCTAAAGTATACGCTTCGGCAGAAATGAAACCTAGGTCACTAGAGGTCAAGACGCTCCAGGTGAGGCCGGTCGTGCAGATGTAAATAGCAGAGCAAACTTGTCTGACAAAGCTAACAGAGATTTATCTTCAGTGCTAGACACCACACAAAATCTGCACTGGGTCAGCTGCTCGTAAACTGCTCTGGTGTGGACGGTACAGTTAATCTCGGGAATGACTAACTTTAGTCGCCTGTTTAAATTCAGCGCAGACTTGTTCGACTGCGTCTTTTCATAATGAGGTTCGTCAGGTAAATTTATTTAGATGTATTTATTTACTAGACTGGTGTTTTACGCCGTACTTACGAATATTTCACTATTCAAAGCCCGGGGGAAACCCACAGGTTGCTGGAAGACCTTCCCACGCACGCTAAAGGAAGCTAGCATGAGCTTGACTTGAACTCACAGCGAAACTCACATTGGTAAGAGGCTGCTGGGATAGCGCGCTGACCAACTGAGCCACGGAGCCCCACGTCATGTAAATAATAAAAATGAGAACTAATAAAACCTGCAAACCAAAAATAATAAACTGATTAAAACACGGAAAACGTTATGTCTAACTACAACGATAGATAGGACGTTAAAACTTTGCTATGCACTATACATACTCTACATATTGGACATATACCAGCTTATCTCAAGGTAAATCGTCCAATATCGCTTGTTGAAAGATGTTTATCCAGGACATAATATTTCATGGAATTAGTGTGAACTAATAAAGAGTGATTATATGAAAGTCTGTGCCGTTCTATTTCCCTGTGACTGTATATGTAGATGACCACAGATATAATCAGAAGGGAAAATTGACCGCATCGTATTTATATATTAAAGTGTGTATGCACTCGTTAATGTTCGAGTTCGGCGAACCAAAATATATTGCGCCGTAATGAATTCTGCTTAAAAGATTTGGGGGGGGGGGGGGGGGGAGTGGAGTATTATAGGGGAGCGGACGTGGTTTATAGAAGCCCTTGCCTTTGAATCGCGATTGGACACCCGATGTGCAGGTTCAAATCCTACCTGGAGAGGGAGTATGATGTGTAGGCCATATGTACGCCACATACATGACAAAATTCGTCAACAACTCGCTGAAGGTCAGTGGTTTACGCCTGGCGCTTTGCGTTCCACAAATACGCAAAAACATTTTGAAAAAAGCGTTAAAGGATATATATATATATATATATATATATATATATATAAACTAAATAAAAATAAACAAATAAATAATATAACTATTGCGGTATAATTCAGTATTTACCATCTAGATTTGGACTACTAGATGTACCTTTTTGGTCCAACCGTATAAATACCATTTACCCATACATACAAGGCTCTTAGAATGCAATTGTTAAAAATTTGGAACTAACATTAATAATATCAAATACAGTGTAACATTTCGGTTTTTAAATTCTGTTATCATTGTGGACCGCCACTTCGTCATTTTCGGGCACGCCTGCGTAGTCATCACCGTGGTTAGAGATTTTAAGATGAATAAATTTAGCACTCTTATTGTGACATTATTTCATACATTCTATTATTTTAATATTTATAACATGTGCATTTAAGAGTGTATTGATGTATTTTCTGAGCGCACATATACGCCTAAAATATGACGTTTTACAGGAAAGAACAAAAGAGCAAATCAAGGTGGCTTGAATCATTACATGTACTAACCTGGAACTCGGTTCTGTCGCCTGTGCTGTCCTCAAAGAGCCATCGCTGGTATGCCGCAAAAATAGGTCCCCCGTGATCATAGAGTAATTCTGAATTCATATCACCTCATTATGCGGGAATAATAAAGACCAAATCATCACATTTTACACAGATGTAACCAGCGCATCCACTCGGACAGCCTCAGAACTTCGCAAACCGCCATTTTCGAATTACGTGAATTCGTTCCTGTGGTGGACGCTGCTGTTCTTGACAAAATTACGTTTATCTCCTGTCTTCACAATATTTGGTTATAGTTCCTTTCTGTTCATTACAAACACACTAATGAAAATTAACAAGCTGTTAGTCTCCCTTTAGGTGATGATTGCAAGCCAGTCATTCCAAGAACTTGCCTTCTTCCGGACGTTGTAGAATGCGGGCGACTTGCATTGAAAACGGTGGTTAGCGAAGTTTGGCTTGCTGCGGATGCGCCGGGTACATCTGTGATAATTGTGACTGTGTGGTGTTTATTATTCACGAATAATTAGGTGATATGAAGTCAGCATTACTGCAGGATTAGCGAAAACATGTATTTGTAGAGCACATCGTTGACATATTAAGGACAGCACACTCGAAAAGACCGAGTTCCATGTTAATGAATGAAGGAGTACAGATCTGTATTTCTGAAAGTTAAGCTGGGAAGAATAAAACAGATCTCAGCTCTAGGTGACTTCGTGCAGTGTCGTTAATCCAAGGGTCCTGTTTCAGTTACGGGGTGTGGCCTTACAAGACAAAAAGCTACAAATTTCCCGGCCCGTCACCTTATCCCTTCTTCGGGACTCTTACACAATTGTTGTCTAAGGTAGGTTTAATTATTTATTTGTTTATTTACTTATTTTATTTATTTTATTTATGAATTAACGGCTATCCCTTGTCACAGCGTCTGTTTTTGTATTATATAAAATCCATGAAAAGCATTCAACGTGTTAATGTGATGAAAAATGTGAAATCGCTGGAGAGACCTGGCAAATCCCTGTTGAGGATATATTAAGCCGTGACATTACACGTGCGTGATTACCATGGCAACCCAATTCTACCAGAACCAGTTGCCATGGTAATTACGTACTCGTGTAAGGCTGCGTTCACTTTTTATTTGTAAAATCGGGCCCTATGGTGGATCTCAGCACAGAAAGCGTAAAAAATGCATAATTTGAGATAACTGAACATTGTGGACAACCGTTTGGAAAACAGTTTGGTATACCAGTTGTTCGGTATTTGTTTATTTTTGCCAGATCTTGTTTTTTTATCACTTTTTTAGGGAGTTGACGAATTCGACTCTGAAGTCATCAAGAAATATGGCAAAGTATCGCTGTAAGTTAAAAATTGAAATTTATCTATTTGCTGAGGTTTGTTACTGTCGTGACTGTTTGTCTTGTGCCTCTGTACGAATTAAGACTTGGTTCTGACACATCTGGCACTTGTGCTTTCTCGAAGGAACTCTATCTATCCTGAATGATCTGTATGCCCCCAATGACCTTTGTCTGCCAGGAATGACCTCTGTCTGTCAAGAATTGCCTCTGTCTGTCCTGATTCACCTCTACCTGTCGCGAGTGATCTGTGTCTGTTACAAAGGGGATCTATGTCTTTCTTGGATGACCTGTATCTGTCCTGAATTCACTATTTTACCCCAAATGACCTATATCTGTCCCAAATGATCTCTATCTGCCCCGAATGGCTTCTGTCTATCAAGGATTGCCTCTGTCTGTCCTGATTCATCTCTCTGTGTCTCGAGTGATCTCTATCTGTTTCAAAGGATCTGTGTCGGTCTTGAATGACCTTTATCTACCCCAAATAACCTCTATCTATCAAAGATTGTCTTTATCTGTCCTGATTCTCGCCAGTCAGTCCCGAGTGATCCTTGTCTCTTTCAAAGGATCTGTGTCGGTCTTGAATGACCATTATCTGTCCTGAATGACCTTTATCTGTCAAGTATGACCTATATCTGCCATGAGTGAAATCTGTCTGTCCCGAATGACCTATGCTATGTCCGTCCTCTATGACCTATATCCGTCCTGAATGACCTCTATCTGTCATGTATGACCTATATCTGCCCTGAATGAAATCTATCTCTCCCAAATGACCTCTTTCCGTCCTGAATGACCTTTATCGGTCCCGAATGACTTCTGTCTGTCCTGAATGACCTCTGTCTGTCCTGTATATGTCCCGAATGACCTTTACCTGGCAATATAGATTCAGTCAAATTCTGTCATCTCAGAACATGGGCTTGCCGTCAACCACAGCTCCTTGTCGCCGACCCGGACATGGTGCGGGAAATCAACATTAAACAGTTCCCAAACTTCGTCAACCGAGTCGTCACTGTAAGTCAATATCATATCAGTTGTTCTTCTAAACAGTATCTCACTTTTAAGGAGACAAACCATTATTAGTTTAATAATCATGGTTGTTGGGGGGGGGGTATTTACAAACAATGTTCAAAGGCATTATCATAGTATCAGTATTTATTTTTTAATGCGGGAAACATTATACAGGCTATAGTGGCTCATTTTTTGTGGCACAAATTCATATGCAATAATGAAATAAAATTTTATATATTACCAAGAATAACTCAAACTATTGTAACCGTTTAAATAAGAATCAGATTCGTGCCTGTATTATTTATAGGGTTAAATGATTCCAAAACGTTATTTGTGACTTTTATATTGTAAGGTGGGCATTTAAGACCATATCGATTTTTCTTTATTCCTATAGCAAGAATTTCAATGTCAGATTTGCGCTTTGGTGCACAGCTATGACGTCATTGACTACATGCAATATCAATATTCCCCATAAAGCGTAAGTTACAATCTAAACATATGACTGCAATTAAGCCAAATTTAGTGGTAAGAGAAATTCTAAACATAAATAAATCAATAAAGCCATTTATACGTTTTCTTTCAGCGAGGAAGATTTGCGATGACTGACATAGAACGAAATCAGCTGACGATGCTTGAAGATGATCACTGGAAGTTTGTCAGGGCCACTTTGACTCCTGCCTTCAGCTCGGGTAGGACTCCGAGAGGTAAGACTCTATTGCATCACTGGAAATGTGTCAGGGACCACTTTGACTCCTTCCTTCAGCTTGGTAGATTCAAGAGGTAAGACTCTATTGTATGACTGAAAATGTGTCAGGATCATTTTGACTGCTGCCTTCAGCTCTGGTAGACTCCGAGAGGTAAGACTCTATTGTTATCACTGAAAATGTGTCAGGACCACATTGACTCCTGCCTTCAGCTCGGGTAGACTCCGAGAGTAAGACTCTTTTGTATCACTGGAATGTGTCAGGATCACTTTGACTCCTGCCTTTAGTTCGGATAGACTCCAAGAGATAAGACTCTATTGTATCACTGAAAATGTGCCGGATCATTTTGACTCCTGCCTTCAGCTCTGGTAGGTTCCGAGAGATAAGACTCTATTGTATGACTGGAAATGTGTCAGGACCACTTTGACTCCTGCCTTCAGTTCGGTAGACTCCGAGAGATAAGACTCTATTGTATCACTGAAAATGTCAGGACCACATTGACTCCCGCCTTCAGCTCGGGTAGACTCCGAGAGAAAGACTCGATGTACCGTTGGAAAGTTTCCCAGGCATCTTCGACTCCTGCTTTACATACCAGTCGGTGAGCTGCCTTGATCTGAAAAAACGAGAAACAAAAACCATGTTGTCTTTTTCAGATGGTTCCATTACTTCAAAAACTGTACAGCTAACTTGATGGACATTATCGCTGAGCGCTCCAAGCGTGGGGAAAGCTTTGGACGTCAGAGAGTAAGTGTTTAGACCAATAATTGTACATTTCTTTGTATTTATTTATTTGATTTGGTGTTACTGTCAATTTCAGGACAGTGGCCAGCATTAGGATGGGACAAAACTCAGGACCATCGAACAGGTTGCTAGCCACATTCACACACACGCGCAAATTTTACGTCATGGTGACTTCACCAAGCTTAGAATTTGTAATTTCCATTTTTGAGATTCTTAAAACAGCCCCGTGTTTAGAATAAATAACAGATTGTAAATGAAGGTTTGGTGTCAGACATGTATTGACCAAGGCTTTACATTTATACAGGCATTTTTGTCAATATTAAATAAACTTTAATCCAAGAAATTCCTCAAGTCTGAGAAGGCGTACAAAATAAGAAATAACGCAACAGCTAAGTTCAATCCGTCAACCAGAAATGAAGGTCCAAAGTCAAATTCCCTAAGACCAGTTTGTTTAATTTAACTTAAATTAACTTTAAAATTAACATCACAATCTTTTAAAAATATATATTTAAGTTTGACGAAAGATAGTCACCGGGAAGTAGAAATGGTCAGCAGTTTCGAACACTTTATATTTATCCATTGAAAGGTTAATATATTTCTAGACCAGTGATGTCAAATAGATGTCAATCACTGCAGTGCCAATTGCGAACTTAGACACATACTTCAATACAAAACATGGTTTCATATATCTTCCACGACATGATCGTAAATTGCTATTAATGGCCGGTATAACTCACAAAGTTGATGTTTTGTGATGTAGATTAAATGTGTCGGTTTTAATACGGTTTCTAGCATCTGTCGAGATATGTACACACAATATGCAAGGCCTTTCTGGGATATTGGCCAGAACATATATGGATAGTTAACAATAGAGACCTTTAGTTAGATGTTACAAATTGTAACTTGTAATTCAAGCTAGAAAAGGTATACTAATTGTAATTTAAGGTTACAAGTTACAACTTCTAACATCTGATTAAAGGTCTCTGTTATCGAAAATAAATCATTTCTCTTGTCGTACAATAGATGCGAGAGGAAGTCCTGGTCTCTAGATCACGAAACTGTCTTGGACTTTATATATAAGTCAGAATAAGTCTTCACTTTCAGCATATTGTTAATTGATAACTGATAGCTGATAATTGACCTTAAACGCCATGAACGTCATGACAGTTCTAAGCACTGGAAGAAAAATCCTAAGATACATGTAAAGCACAATTTTATGGTAGTAAACTGTTTTCTAGTGAAGAGACAGTCCGATTTAAATCTAAGCTATCTGAGATATTCGTAATCCTGCGGTTTTACTATATAAATATACAAATCTAGATCAGGTGTGCCGTCTGGAGAATTGTTAGACTTTTGGTAAACCAGAGATTCCTAATATCAAAACTAAAATGTCCGGCTCTAAAACATTAACCAAAAAAAAAAAAAGATTTACGTCAAGAATACAAGGGCTGTACTTTTACTCTTATAAGTTGGTTGTCCGAACAATGGATTGAATTATGTATTTTATTTATTTATTTTATTCGTGTTTAACATCGTACTCAAGAATATTTCACTTATACGACGGCGGTCAGCATTATGGTGGAAGGAAACCGGGCACAGCCCTAGGGAAACACATGACCGCAGGTTGCTGCTAGACCTTCCCACGTACGGCCGGAGAGGAAGCCAGCGTGAGCTGGACTTGTACTCACAGGGACAGCATTGGTCAGAGGCTCCTGGGTTATTATGCTGCGCTAACAACCTAACCAACTGATCCGCGGAGGCCTGTAGATAGAATTAGCTCTTCTCTGTTATGACCTATCAAATGAAGGGTTAATCTCTTCTATGATTAACTGGTATTGTTTGAGAACTGACAAATATGTGACATGAAAGACAATGGTGGAATACACCTGGTTGACACTGAATATATCTCATACCTAAACGAGAGCATCTTTGTTATCAAAAAATGAATGAAATCTAAAAAATAAAGTGAAACTTCATCAAACAGACAACTGAAAACCATGCTGTGAATATTTCCTATTCATTTCACTTTTGTTGTGTAGAGAGTTACGTACATTCAGATGTTTAACATTATATACTTTATGAACTATATATCCGGTGTTTAGATACTCTGACGTCACAAGAAGTTTTTTCCCAGTCTAAGCACAGCCTTTATTTAATATTTGGATAGTTCTTGGTAATAAATGAAAGAGTATATAAATATGTAAAGAAAGAAAAAGCTGATGTGGTGTCGAAGTGCTCTGGCAGTGCCCACGAAGTCAGTGTTTTCTTCGGAAGCTGATGAAGTTCGAAAACAAACCTTGCCATGTCACGTGAATTTCTGACAAGATTGAAATGAAATGAGATGAAAATTTTTATGGTGTTGATATTTATTCGACAAAAGGGAAGAGGTTTGTCGGGTACTGGGTCTAGGGCTGTAGTTTAATTCTTACTTCCTTCACCCATAAACCCGGAAGCCGTAATTTAAGTGAAAAATTAATGAGCCAAGGATTTTCAATCCTTGTCAATCAATCAATCAATCAATTAATCGGCCATCGATCCATCAATCAATCGATGAATTACTGACAATTTCATCGTACAGAGTGTTTCAAGCCTTCACTTTGGACGCCATCTCGGCAACCGCTTTCGGATTTGACTCCTGTATTCTAAAGAACCCGGATGACTCGTTTGCACAGCTGCTAAAGAAGTCCTAGATCGGAGAACATCTCCCCTTATCTTTATTATCCGTAAGATATACATATTATACTGAAAACATCTGCAATTGTACAAATAGCACTTCGCGTGGGATTGGATAACAGGAATTATCAACTCAATGAACATCACTTGTCGAAATCTAAAGGTCCATCACACCATTACATTATTATATACGATTTATTTATTTATTTGATTGGTGTTTTAACGCCGTACTCAAGAATATTTCACTTATACGACTGTCGCCAGCATTGTGGTTGTAGGAAACCGGACAGAGCCCGGTGGAAACCATGACCATCCGCAGGTTGTTGCCAGACCTTCGTACGTACGGCCGGAGAGGAACTCAGCATGAACTGGACTTGGAGTGAGAGACTCTGGGTCATAATGCTGCGCTAGCGCGCTAACCAACTGAGCCACGGAGGTCCCCTATTACATGTATATATGATCCTCTCCGGTTCTGTACATGTACCGTTATTCTGTATTATTAAAAATCTTTCATTTCAAGGTGTACCTACTTCTGCCTAGCTCAGTCGTCATTGGTTTTCCACCCATCCGTCACTCTTTTAGTTACAAGATGATTTTGGTGCCTCACCTGTTATCAACACTGTGCAGTTCTCACTGATTTAAAACCGGCATTTTACTACAAGAATACATTCTTCATTATTCTGTGCAATACACGTGATGAAGTGCGTGAAATAAGTTAAAGAAAAAAAATTAACCAATGGCAGTGTTCATATGTCAGTGCTGTTCCTTCATTGTGGACATAATGTAATTTTGTGTTCTTGCATCAGTGCTGTTTCCTTTAATGACTGTGTACAATTTGTTTTCGTTTCAGTGGTGTTTCCTTTCGTTGCCAGAATCTTGCAGTACTTCAACATAAGTTCCATGCCAAAGGAGTCTCAGCAGACGATAGACGTGATAAAGAGGGATGTGAAGAGCAACATTGAACAAAGAAAGCAACAAGAAGCTGTACGTGTTTTGAGTTTGTTTATTTTTTTGTAGAAACTCCTGTCTTGGGCTACCGGAATGGTGTCTACCGGAAAGCCTGCTAGCGGAACTCTTAAGAAAGTTAAAACTACAACAACAACATAAGCATGACGTATTTGTGGCGTAATCTGACTGGCTTTCTTCTGTGTGTGACCTGCGTACAATAACTGATCTGCTATTACGCCAATTTTCTCCACGTCCTGCTGGTTACATATGGATCAAGACAACGTCTCAGCGCAAGTCAAATAGGGAAAAGCCAATCATAAATCAATGGCGTAATATTCACATTGTTGTCGTTGTCGCCGAATTGGCTTTCCTCTGTATAAGCGTTTTGCCTGTTCAGTTACAGAATTATTCGTTGTTCTGTACGTTACGCCAAATAGGACTCGGTTTTGTGTTGCTCCCTGAGATGGTAGCGTTGCCCAGAATTTGATAGCCATGTGGAGCCGATTTCGACAGGCTCAGGCCTACAACTTCTTTAACTCGGGCCACACTCTGTGTCTGGGTGACGGTAGCTATGGAGCAAGACGCGCTGACACAAGCCACAGAGACATCCGACAAAGGGGAGGAAAGAATGATTGAGTACAAATCATTGCTCAAAGGGCAACGTTTTCTTCACACGGCTTCTAGCTGTGTGTAACGCCTCAGGCTGGACTCAGAACAGTGGCTGCAATGGCGTGGAAACAGTGGTTTGTGTACCGCACACTGGGTCCTGCATCACGGGAGATGCCTGCCATCATCCAGCACAAGCTGTTCACTCCCATCGCTTGCCTGTAATACCAGCAATCCGTCGCTGGTGAAACCGGTGAAAAGACTTTGAAAAAACATTACTTTGTCCATGTTGCTCCTATCCAGATATAGGCCTACTCGTACCACTCGTATAAACTCATATCAAATGCTTGTCATTTGATGTCACTTGTTTATATCTCATACACGGGATATGTGCTTATTGGTCACATGATACCGGTAATGGTAGATATTTCACCTTGAAACTTGACTGCCGGACCAATTATATGTAAATTCATTTTGCCTTTGTCCACGGAAAATGGAAGCTGTAAAATTTTAAAGAAAACAGACGTTCTGATAGCACGAAACAACCCCCACCTCCGCCTCACCTATTTTATTAGCCAAATGGAACCGTCCCAGCGTCTATGACGAGGATGGCAAGTGTGTACAGATTATCATTTACCGTCACCATTGCTTTTAGTGTTAAAGTTTTTGGAGGTATGTTAGAATTGACATCAATGCATAACCGCACCAAATCTACATGTTCGACCACTTACAATCTCAGCCATTGGCCGCGATTTTTTTTACCCCGATTGAAACTTAAGAATTTGCTAGCAGTCACACCTAAATTCACCCTTCAACTTTTGCGTGGCTGTAGTCACGTGATCTGGGGATGGTCGTGGGTTTTCACCCGGCTCTCCCCAGTTTTCTCCCACCAAAATTCTGGTCGCCGTGGTATAAGTGATGTATTCTTGAGTACGGCGTAAAACTTAAAACAAGTAAATAAATATATATTTAAATAAATTTCTTGTATTTTAAAAAAATATTTTCATTTTTCATTTTGTTTTACCAATTATACATATGCCAATAATTTGCTTTTTTTAATATGTGGTTACAGAAAAGGCGTGATCTCCTACAGCTTATGATTGACGCACGCGCTGATGACATCGACAAGTCAGAAGATAAGGTTGACGCAAAATATTTGGAGAACAATATTAAACACCAAAGAAAGGGTAAGATTCTCCAAGGCGTTCTCCATGCCTTTGTATTGTTTTCATGTTATGGCGTGTTAAATGTGAAGACAGCACTGTGATGTGATTTATTTATTTATTATTTGATTGGTGTTTTTTAAATATTCTTATCAAGAATATTGCACTTATAACGACGGCAGCCGGCATTATGGTGGTAGGAAACCCACGACCATCCACAGATTGCTGTATTTTGAGTAATTCTAGGCCAGTGACGTCCAATAAATTTCAAGTAACATTACTGCATTTTTTATCAAGTTTTGCTTAAGCCTTGGTGCTAGGGGCGTGTAATTTACTACTCTAAATAAAGAATAACATTTAGAAACTCTAAACGTCACACTGAGGAAAGTAAAATAAATAAATAAATAAATAAATAAATCAGGGTCAAAGTATGAGCGGCAAATCTCATACTCAGAAACCAGCTGAAATCAGTAATCACCATTTTGGACACAGTCTGTAAGAGTAATGGGGTAAAAGTAAAAAAAGTACCCTATGACCATTTAGAAATAAAGAACAAAAAACAATAACGCTGGTGACACTTCACATTAAAACTCTCCCTGTCGGCATAAGGAGCCTTCGGCTAATGTTGTTTTGTTGTGAACCAACCGACGTTAAACAATGGTTTCGAGATTTGAAATTTGAGATACAGGAATAAAATTTGTTATTCCTGTGACAGGTTTGACTGAGGCCGAAATAATGGCACAATCCTTCATTTTCCTGGTGGCTGGATACGCGACTACGGCCGGAACAATGAGTTTGCTAGCTTACAACCTCGCTCTTCATCCCGAATGTCAGGGACAAGTCATAGAAGAAATCGACAGCGAGATCGGTGAAGTAAGAAAAAAAATTTGCACGATTCTATGAGCGTATCGAACAAAGTCATCAGATGTAAATACACACTTGGCTGTTTTATGTATAATTTTCACGTTTGTAGTAAAATGTCAGTTTTAAATTAGGGAGAGCTGCACATTGTTGATAACAGATGAGGCACCAAAATCATCTTGCAACTAAAAGAGTGACGGATGGGTGAAAACCAATGACGACTGGAGTTAGGCAGAAGTAGGTACACCTTGAAATAAAAATAACACTGACTTCAGATCCTGTTCTGGATGGCATGGCAGCAGAATTAAAAAGAACACTAACAATAAAGGTCTTTTACGAAGTATATTGACAGCAGATTGCATTAGACAGTAAATGACTAAACACAGTAGAATTTTTAAAATTGCAGCATTCTGTTGAGGAAGAGAAATCAGAATCAGTAAGTAGAGCGTGGCACGCTTCCTTATGTATACTTTTTCTTGTATACTTTTTCCTTAGAAAGTGGCCTCTCCTATTTCATTAGGTATGCAATTTCCTTGGAAATATAGATTCCTTAGATATACGGATTTAGCAGAAATACGGTTTCCTCAGAAATACTGTTTCCTTAGATGTACTGCTTCGTTAGGTATATTGTTTCTTTGGATATACGGTTTCATTAGATATACTGTGTCCTCAAAAATACTTATTCCTGACATATACTGTTTCCTCTGAAATATTTTTCATTTCATGGTTTATTTGTGTTTTTTTTTTGTCTTTTTTTTTGATCTGTGATAATTAAGACAATATGGGATTCCTGTAATTGGTGACTCAAGTGAAAAAAAGAATTTAGCATTGTGTTTCCATTTTAGGAAAAGCCGACCTACGACAACGTGACCAATCTGCATTATTTAGACATGTGTTTGTCTGAGACGCTGAGGTTGTTTCCAGCCACAAGCAGGTAACGTCCGTACTCCTTATAACGCATACGCTGGATTCTACGTTCGCTTTACATCAAAGTTTGTAGAGAAATCTTGAACATCGCCGTGATCAGTGAGGTCACTGTGATGACTGAGGCAGGAAGTGAAGTCAGAAATACAAAAACTCTGTCTCAACCTTTGTGTTTGATTATGCTTTACACACATACATTCTCTTTTTTAAAAAAAGTATGTACAACATGATTCTAACCAACACCTCAAACAATTTTATAGACGAATGCTGATGAAATGATTCATCGCGCGAGGACATCAGTGTCAGACTAAGTCTGAACAAGCCTACGTTCGTCGCACAGGCTCCAAAGGTCACACTTGTCTAGTGGTAGCTGTGATGTAAAACGGACATATGTGAGACGTATGGATAACTTCTCCTTACTCTCCACCCCCTCATACCCAAGCTACAACCTGGTAACATCAGCTTGCCAGAAAATGACGTAATGAAATCATGTCCATTCTCATCCTGCCACATCAAGGCAACAGCTTGTCAAAAAACTTGTCAGTTCTCATTCTTAACAAGAACCACCTAATGTCAGCTTTATCAAATCGTTCCTTCTGCTATAAAAAAGAAATGAAAATATGAGTAAATCTTTTCGAAACAATCTGATCAGTTTTAAGAAGATCGCAACAGTTATGTCCTCACTAATAACGCTTACTTCTCGTTGTTTTCTAGAACGACTCGAGAGGCTAAAGACGACATTGTTATAAAAGGGCACCTGATTCCTAAAGACATGGCCGTCCAGTTCCCTGTCGGCTATCTTCACCGTAACCCGGAACACTGGCCAGAGCCGGAAAAATTCAAACCGGAAAGGTAAGAGCGATTTATATTTCCTTGTTTCATTGGGTCTCTCACCAGTGCGGACACTTTGCGTTCAAGTCCTGGAGGCTCCCTCTTCGTCGTACATGGGAAGGTCTTCCAAGAACTTGCCAATGGTCGTGGGTTTTGGTTCCTCCCAACGTATTGCTGACTACCCTAGTGGAAGAGAAATATTCTTCAAAACCTTAAAACTTCTCACTGAAAACCAAGACGCTCAAATACGGCTACAGTATAAGGACATGTCTACTTGGGGTTTCTCCACTCTCATAGAATTTCATCACAAATTGTATCAATGTTTAATAAAACTGGTCACCGCTTCATTAACCTCAAAGGTAAAAAAAACCTTCTTCAAATCAACTACGTACAACGGTTGCCATTCTTGGGATGTTTCCATGCTCACTGAGTTACTTGAATTTCTCATTAACAACATTTATGTGAAAGTCGGGGAACCATATATCAACAGTACATATGTAATCCGATGCGAACAAATGTGGCCTCCAGAGGGTACATTTTATCAGGACCTATATTTGTACAAAGGCCGAAACGGTTTCCTCTCTCGCAGTCTTTACAACAAGGGGGATATTCTCAATTTGGACGTTGTAAATTATCCCGACTGAGACAGCGATATACCGAAGTGTCCTTCATATGGCGTGTACATATCTCGCCTTGTAGCATTTGTTTGATCCTGGGTGTTGAGTGACGATTTCAACCAACGTCACAAGTTAACACTGCAAATACCTTGAGTATGTCAAGGTTTTTCCATCAAACGCCTTCACTCAAAGTTTCATAACTTTACAGCGGGTATAATTTTCTTGTAAGACAATATGGACAGAGCGTTAAGATTCTTTGGCTCTCTGCTTCATGATTGTGTCTAATTCCACTTAACCCGGTACTAGGGGCGTATATTTATCGTGTTGAATTAGAGCAGTTGCAATCAAAACTGAGATACATATTTTGTTATCGACAACTGATATTCTAGCATGGTAGACGATTTTAATACTGTTTTGACTCGCCCAAAACATGCCTTGGGTCTTTCCTACAACAGTGAAAACTGTTGGCAGCTTTTCTTTGCATGATTCCGTCCTATTTTCGTCCTAAGTATCACTCGTTTTCAGATTTACCCCTGAGGAGAAGGCTAAAAGACACCCGTATGTCTACATGCCGTTTGGCGTCGGTCCAAGAAACTGTGTCGGTATGAGACTGGCGCAGCTCGAGGCCAAAATGGCGATCGTAACGATTCTGCAGAAGTTTCGGTTTGTCAGGAGCGTGGATACCGAAGTAAGTCACGTGAGCTATTGACAGTGGATTAAAGTATAAGACCTGGATTTGATACTAATTGAACCAACGGTCCGGAAAAAAATCTATTCTTTCATCGTGGCTCATGCAATTAAAGGCTTTTTTGTGATAGTTTGTTTTGCTAAAGATTTTCTTCATGATTCCATTGATATATTCGCGGTGCTGCCTCACTGGAACGCCACGCTGGAAACATCAGACATGACACTACATCAAGTGTCACATATTCTGTGTGCCAAGCCCTTGAGGTACGATGGTTTCAACTCGTATTGAAAGTGTGACTCCGCCATAGCAAACGGCCTTCTTTGACAGATCTTAGATAATCCCGGTCAAAAGTTTTAACATCAAATCATTTATTTGATTGATGTTTTACCACTACTAGAGAACATTTGGCTTACATGGGCGAGGTTAGGTTTATGGGTCAAGGAAACCAGGTCAATCGATAACCTTCACTGTTTGTCACAATAAGTATATCTAGAGGCGTACAGCACAGACAGTAAGACACGAGCAGCGAGAAAATTGTGATAGCTGGCAAATGGTCTCACGTAACCAGTGAAATACGACCTCTTGTCAGCTTACCACAGTCAGAGTATTATTCTAACCGTTCATTGTAAATGCGTAAATAGTAGCAATTTACAAGTCCCAAACACCATGTCTTTAGGTAAAAAATGAGGTAAAAAAAATCAGTGAAGTTAATTGCAGTTTATTAGACGTCACTGGTCTAGAATTACTCAAAATGCTGTGCTGTCAACACATTTAACATCCTGGTTGATGCAGGAATACAACATAATTAAAGACGTACAGTACAGAGAGTGAGACACGAGCAGCAGTATCTAATTCAGCTCAGCTAGTGGCAATGTAAGCATTCAGGTGTATCATATCAACACGATGCCTTTTATGAACAGTCGCAATCCAAGCGCGACAGAGATGCCTGTAATTTTATCCAATTTGGGTATTATTCACGGACGAGTTTGAAATTGGGATTGGATTTCATACCTAGAATATCAACAGCCTTCCCTACATCGTGAAAAGTGTTGACTGCTTCTGCCTTACACGCTGTTATTTACTTTATTTAGCTTTATTTACTGTTTACATGTAAGTTCTTACACATTCCTGTGGGAACTGCTGTACACGTTATTCTGGAAATGGTCTTACGCTTAAACTTGGAACCGGTTTACGGAATGTGAGTGGTGTTGGAATGTCGGGCTCGATGCTTAGAAATCCAACTATGACACTTTCGTAGGCAGGTTTTACTCTTCGACAATTTGTTGATACCTAAAAAAAATCTAAAGACAGAAACCAAGGATATGACATGAAACACCAATGAAATTAAATTTATAAAAGTAAATAAATAGAAACCACCGAACATTTACAAGTGATTGTTTTGCTTCTTTTCCAGGTACCTATAAAATTTACAAAAATCGGACTGAACGACCCAGTGAACGGGATTTGGCTGAAGATCGAGTCTCGTAGTGGTCACGAATAGTGGAATAACAGAAGTCCCTGATGACCAAGTAAAACACATGTTGCCACAGAAAGATATATATATATATACGCGCTATATACAGAAATTAGATTGATGATGAAGAGCGTTTTGGTCGCAGATTTTCATGCAGAAAAAAAAAGGAAGGCGTGGCTTGTTCTCCTTCCTTTGCTTTGGTTTTCCATTGTAACTAAAACTCGCAATACTGAATCGATCACTCTAATTGTCCAGCTTATTTTTAGTAGATGGAACTTCTCTGTACAAATATTTCACTGTCTGGTCACTACCTGTGCATTCCATGATTCCTAGTCCGATTAATGATGTCAACAAACCCTAAGTTTCCGAGGCTTGGTATTGGTGCACAATGATTTTGGTTTATCAAATGTGATGACAATATGCATTTTGAGTAATTTTAAACCTGTGACATCTATAAAATGGTTATAAACATCACTGCGTATAATTCATCTAATTCTGTGGTACTAAATTAAGCATTTATACGAATAATTAAGGTTTTAATCGAAGTAAACTTACAATTGCCGCGCTGTTTTAATCCCTGTTCTGTAGTATTTTATTTCACTATTGTGTGTAGATACTAAATGATGTTACATGACGTAGGTTTTTTGCCGATTCTACAAGATTGGCTGATGAAGAATTAAATGTTGAAAAATAAAAATAATGGCAAAATATTATAATTACCTGATGACAGAAGAATACTTTTCCTTGCAGACATATTTTGTTATTTTACGTCCGATTTGCTTCTCCGCGATAGCGGTGTTAAACAATAATCATTCATTTGATATCTATGGTCTCCCTGTTCTTCCGGTAAAATGACGGCTTCGAAAGGCCAAATTCATATTTTCAATCAATCAATCGATTCCTGTAAAATGTTTTAATCAGGGGAAAATTATTCTAACTCATATACATGTGTACATTTGATAGTTAGCATACTATAATCGTTTTTATATAATTATTATTTCTATATTTAAGTACCAGAAAAGTTGACATATCGTTGCGTGATCATGTACCCGGAGAGTGAACATGATATAATTGTTTATAAACTATTTTATGATCTATAATAAATCTAATTACATCGAAACAGTTTGTATTTTTTTTCCATCAAATGATCGCAGTTTAGGGTGGGTGATTTCAATGAAACAATGTGATCATATAACCAGGTGATCTCACAAAACCATGTGATTCATAGAACCATTTGAAATATAGAACCACGTGATGCATACAACCATGTGATCCATACAACCATGTGATCACAGAGCCATGTCATCATAGAATAGCGTGATCCTATAACAATGTCATCCATGCAGCCATCTGATCCAGGTCATCCACGTGATGCATACAGCCATGTGATCCATACAACCATGTGATCCATACAACCATGTCATCACAGAGCCATGTCATCACAGAATAGCGTGATCCTATAACAATGTCATCCATGCAACCATCTGATCCAGGTCATCCACAGGACAAAATGATTCATCTGGATTTGATGAATAGATGTATCCATATCATTGCGTACGTGGAGGAAACCAGGCTACTTATCCAACACGAGCTGGTCAAACCAGATGCATGTATACATTCATGCGTAATCAAGGTATGGTCTCAAAATGGTTTATTCCATGTAGTAAAATATGTTGCGACTGAATTCATTTTTCTTCAGTTAAACCTAATTTACTGATTCCTTGATTCATTTCATTTTATTAAGGGATGCCGAGTATACGTAAATCAGGTCTTTATTCGCAGGCGCTCTGTATACGAGAGTAACATAATTACGTATAGAGAGACGAAATCTAGCCTCTTAAATGGACAAAAATGTTAAAAACTTAGGAAGGTAAACTAGTTAATTGATACGACGACAGTCAGTTTTATGGGTTGAGAAATCGGGAAGCGGGGAGAGGGCACTGACCTTTGGCAATTTACTAAAGAACTTTCTAACATGTAAGGGCCTCCGTGGCTCAGTTCCTTAGCGTGCTAACGCAGCATAATAACCCAGGAGCCTCTCTTAAATGCGGTCGGTGTGAGTTTAAGTCCAGCTCATGCTGGCTTCCTGTCCGGCCGTACGTCTAGCAGCAACGTGCGGATGGCTATGGGTTTCCCCTGGGCTCTGCCCCGTTTCCTCTCACCATAATGCTGACCGCCGTCGCATAAGCGAAATATTCTTGAGTACGCCTAACACACCAATCAAATAAAATAAATAAAATTCTAACATGTGACGTAAAGATATTCACGTCATGTTGGTGGAAGACAATTGGTCTACAACGAACGTTAGACAGCGCAAATGGCCACAGAAGCCTCGGCGACCTCTTGCCGCCAAGGTCACACACGAACACTGCAGGCCAACGGGTAAATCCACAAATTCCTCGTCCAAGACCTGGATTGAGCCCAAATCTGCTGTGTCCTGGCGAGTGAAAGACAAGCACTCGTCCATGAGCCACTTCGCATTTCTGGATGTTCGGCTTTCAGAGCATAGTGTAAACGAAAAACATTAAAAGGAAAGACAACAGATAGTCAGTTCGGGCAAACAGACCTAAACGGCCCTTTTATCTGACGAGCTTTATTAAAGGTATAAAAGGTGGACAAGGGTGCCTCATGTGACAGCCTAAACAGGCGTTCTCATGGGTTATAGAAATAACTCGCGCCTGATTGGTTAATATTTACACGGCTAAGCCAATAACATGGGGAAACGTTAAGTGCAAGTCTGTGTGTTAAGAGATTTCGTCAGCCTTGTGATCCTGGGACAAGGGGCTTGATATAAAAATGAAGTTTTGGGGTCGCCATTAGGACGAAAATGAGATTTGGATTTACAGGATACATGAAACTTTATGAAACTTTCTTTATATGCAGTTTAGGTTGCTTCCTAACATACAAAGGCTCATGATACCGTCTCAGCTTTTTTGTCTGAGTCGCGTAATTAGGTAATCTGCAGTAACCGTGAAAGTTGTCAAAACCACAATTCAGGCTGGGGGAGGAGGGCTGTTGAGCCCGACTTGGAGAGCTAAGCTACTCTAGCATTCCCAGTAAGTTAATCGAACTTATTGGAAGAAAATATACATAAAATAAAGGTGTGGCTCATATGTAACAAAGGCTGTAAAAGATATGTATCCACCTTCTCTGGATTTAAAGGAAAGCATACTCTCCAATGGCACATCTCATCTGGACCTATCTCGCCTTATAGCATTTGTTAGATCCTGTGTGTTATGTGACAATTTCAATCAACCTCACAAATTATTAGTGCAAAAACTAGTGTGTCAAGTTTATTCCATCAAACGCCTTAACTCCACTTAACCGGGGTCTAGGGCTGTTTGTTCATCGAGTTGTATCACAACACCACATTGGATATCTGAACAGTTGCAATCAAAGCTCAACTGAGATACATATCTTATTCATTTTATTAATATTTTCTATCGATTTATATGCAAACATGGAACACAATTTGAATACTAAGTTCACTCATTCGTCTAGAACATATCTTACGCTTTCCCCAAATCATTAAAATCAGATTTACATGATTCCGTCTTATTTTCGTACTTCATATACTTTCTTATTTCTTCAGTAGTTTGCGTTGTACGTCGATTTGGGAATTGACCTTGCGATTATTCATCTGGGACTTCCATACTCATTTACAACTGAGATGCATATTTCATTATATATTTATAACTTCTATACCAGCAATGTACACGATTTAAATACTGATTTCACTTATTAGCCTAGAACATACAATGTGCATTTCGTACTTCATATACTTTTTTATTTCTTCAGTAGTTTGCGTTGTACGTCGATTTGGGAATTGACCTTGCGATTATTCATCTGGGACTTCCATACTCATTTACAACTGAGATGCATATTTCATTATATATTTATAACTTCTATACCAGCAATGTACACGATTTAAATACTGATTTCACTTATTAGCCTAGAACATACAATGTGCATTTCCAACATCTTTGGAAATTGTTGACTTCTCTTCCTTACACCCTTCGGTCTTAATTTCCTACTTTGGAAATTCGCTATGCGACTGTTGACCTAGAACGTTCATACGTATACTTTATAGGGATACAAATGCATAGATACATAGATTCAAAAATGAATTTTTCCCCAAACTTTTTGTCATAACTTTCTTTATTTCCCTTAAAACCATGACACCATCTCCTCAGCCTATCCCATAGAGCAAGCATGATTGATTATACTGTAGACAGAGTGCTTCTCTCAGTTATCTCTTCTTGATTCCATCTTCAGCCAAATTCCGTTGACAGTTTCACTAAGGCCTGTCAGAGCCAGTTTGAGTGGAACCTGCAACGGTAAATAATCCACAAGTTGTAGATGTATTGGATCATACAGAGTGTTCATATGGATGAGTGAAATCAAAGATGTTGCCCTAATGCAAGTGTGAAGATTATTTTTTAATTAGAGAATCTCTTTACTTATGTTATGGTTATGGTCTCTCACCAATGCAGTCGCTGTGAGTTCAAGTCCAGCGCATGCTGGCTTCCTCTCCGGCCGTGCGTGGGAAGGTCCTTCAGCAACCTGCGGATAGTCGTGGGTTTCCCCCGGGCTCTGTCCGGTTTCCTCCCATCATAATGCTGGCCGTTGTCATATAAGTGAAATGTTTTTGATAACGGCGTAAAACACCAATCGAATAAATAAATAAATACTCTCTAAGCTGAGATCAGGTGACTTACCTCAGTATCCACGCTCCTGACAAAACGGAACTTCTGTAGAATCGCAACGATCGCCATCTTCGTTTCGAGCTGCGCTAGTCTCATGCCAACACAATTTCTGGGGCCGGCGCCGAACGGCAGGTAGACGTACGGGTGTCTGTTAGCCTTCTCCTCGGGGGTGAATCTGAGACAGAAAGGAAGAATACAATTGACAGATTCTGATCAAGAGGGCGCAAAAAGATGAGGCATGGCGCCATTTTCCACAACCCAGAGGGAAGGCAATCCGGAAGAATCAAGAAAATTCCAGCATGGAGTTGTTTTCACTGTAAACACACAATAGTACACGCGACTATGACGATCTGAAACACACAGTTTTTCCCTGTACATATCCATGTATTATTATCTTTGGGATATAAAAGACAACGCAGAAATGAAAAAGTCAGCTTTGAGTAATCCTGTTTTACGGATACATACATTCAGAGACAAGCCATGTTTCCCTATTCTCGGGGTCGCTGGTTACCTTTCCGGTTTGAACTTCTCTGGTTCCGGCCACCATTCAGGGTTCGTGTGGAAATGCGAGATGGGAAAATTGGCGATTGTGTTCTTGGGAATGAGGTGGCCTTTGATAACGATGTCCTCTTTTGTGTGCCGAGTCAACCTGG